>NW_016823935.1:472257-493119 GCF_001698545.2 Rhinopithecus bieti | reverse complement strand
AGCAACTGCATTTTTTTTTTTTTTAATTTGATATAGAAGCTGCATTAGCAAAGGCAAACAATACACTGCAGGACTGTTGGATCAGAGGGAGGAACAGCTACGCCTGGGAGTGGTTTCAATGTAAGAGGCAGGGAAGAATGTAATAGGAGATGGTAATTTCATGCGGGGAGAGTACCTGATCTCCGAGCATCTTGAGTTCTTTGAAAATTAGTGTTCCTTGTTTTATTTAAATAATACTGCATAACCACTACATGTTTTTTCATCTTTATTGCCTTTGAGTAGCGAAACAACTATTGTGAATTATTTTGGCATTGATCTTACCAATTATAAAGAAATCATTTGTTTTATTAAATGTAGCAATGCCTAAATTTATTATATAATATCAATGGTCTAAAAGACAATGTATGTTGAATGATAATCAATTGGATTTAAAAAAAATCTGGCTGCATAAGGCCTTGTTGGGGTCACTTGCTTTTTTGTGAAACCAAGAGATTTAATACCATTAGTTGTGTTAATTCCACTGTCTTTTAAAGTTTGGGCATATCAACTTTTTAAGTACAGCATCAAGGAGAACTCTTGGAAGATATTTGGTAAAGTTCTCTATTTCATAACACTTGAAAACTGCCTTGTTAGAACAATTTTTAGAACAATTTATCAAAAACCCCTAAAAATACTTGCTGACGTTGAGAAATCATTTGCTTCAAGCGTCGTAATTCATAAAATTATACGTGAATCCACTGCTTTAAAATATTTATTAACTCTATTAAATGCTGGTATACTTTCTAAAACTTTCTCTTCCTGAGTTAAATGAGAACCATGGGGTTCTGTGGTTTATAAGGTCACATATTTGAACTGAAACCTTAGAGGGAAAAAATAAAACGTAGATGCTCAGAAAGGATAATTTCATTTGTCTTTGGCAAATACTGCATTATGTAATTAATTAAAATAGTCCATAGATGTTGCATTTCAGTAAAAGCAAATTATACAGTTTAGGTATGTTTATGTGTGTGCCTTTAAAATGAGAATTACCTTGACTTTTAGGTGTAACTTTTCTCTTTCATTGCTAAAATAAAGACAAACTGAGGTCTGTTCTCTGTTCTGCAAGCATTCGTAGCTTGGGATATTTAAAGGGTGTTCTTGGGGTCCAGCTTCTTTTGCTGAAGAAATTTGAAATCAGACAAGAGTGTCAATTCAAGTGCCCAATTTCCAGCTTGCTTCCTGTTGGCCAATGAATTTTCTAGGCCGTACAACAATCCATTTTATACTGCTTTGCATTTATGCAGAATTTTCTCTTTTAATCAAGTTTATGTTGGTGTATCCATTTTGTGGCAGTGGGTACTCCTTGATGCTCTATTTTCTTCCTTTTTATTGTCCTGGTACTAACAGCACTGTTGAGTGTTTATTAAATGTCTGGTGGAGTGCATTGGAGTAATTATAAACTTCTGTTCCTTTCATAAGCACATTATTTATAAGCTATGGTCTTTATAGTTTGGCTCTCACTTTATAATATGCATCCATTTTTAGTATATATATACTAAAATATATATATATATATACATATATAAAATATATATATGTTATACTTTTACCCAGGCCTTCTCCATACCTAGTCAAACTCTTCCCATAATAAATTAAACTATTTTATCTTTATTACATTGAAGAGATGAAAAAAGGATTAAAGAAGAAAGATGGTCAAGTCATGAAGACATAATATTAACACATATTATCTGACATTCCCTTAGTTGGCCCTTCTTTGTAAAACAAATCCTGGCCTAGAAAAGGTACCTAAAATTTATTTAAATAAAGAATGCAGAAAAATATTTTTAAATCTGCATACCAAATTCTTATTATAGTGATTATGTCTGAGGAGTAGACGTGGAAGCAGACAACGGGAAAATTCTTTCTCTTTTTCCAATATTCATAACCTACTTTTGGAATGATAAAAGGCATTAAAATGAGTCATGAGCCGATATTTTCATAAGTATAAATTCTAAGAATTTTATGTATACTGAAAACTTTAAACAATCAATGAAAGAAACTGGAGCAGATACAAATAAATGAAAAGATATCATGTGCTCATGTATTAGAATAATTAATATTATTAAAATGTCCATACCATCCAAAGTGACCTATAGGTTCAATACAATCTTTATCAAAATTTCAATGTAATTTTTTTATAGAAATAGAAAACATACTAAAATTTACATGAAACCACGAAAGAGTCCAAATAGTCAAGGCAATCATGTGCAAAAAGAACAAAGCTGGTGGCATCATACTACCTGATTTCAAACTACAAAGTGATGGTAATTAAACTAGGATACTGGTGTATAAATCGATTCATCAACAAATGGAACAGAACAGAAAGCCTAGGAATGAACCCACAGATGTATGATCAGCTGATTTTCAACAAAGGTGTGAAGAATACACAATAGGAAAAGGATAGTCTATTCAACAAGTGGTGCTGGGAAAACTGGATATTCACATTCAGAAGAATGAAATTAAATGTTTATCTCATACCGTACACAAAAATTGGGTCAAATGTAGATTAAAGATCTAAACATAAGACTTGAAACTGTAAAACTTCTAGAAGAAAACATAGGGAAAAACCTACAATCCATTGGTCTGGGTAATGATTTTTTAGGTTTGACCCCAAGAGCTCAGGCAACAAAACTATAAATAGACAAATGGAATTACATCCAACTGAAAAGCTTCTGCAAAACAAAGGAAAGAACAGAGTGAAGAGACAACCTATAGATTGGGAAAAAATATTTGCAAGAAATACATCTGATAAGGGGTTGATATCCAAAATATATAAGTAATTCAACTCTAGAGAAAGAAAATAAATAATCTGATTAAAAGTTAGATTAGGGATCTGAATAGTCATTTCTCAAACGAAGACATACACACGGTCAATAGGTATGTTTAAAAAATGCTCAACATCACTAATCAACAGGGAAGTGCAAATCAAAGCCATAATGAGATATTACTTCCCATTTATCCAAATGACTATTTTCAAAAAGATGAAAGATAAAAAGTGCTGGTAAGGATGTGGAGAAAAGAGAATGCTTGTATACTCTTAGTGGGAATGTAAATTAGTACAGCCATTATGGAAAGCTCTATGGAGGTTCCTCAAAAAACCAAAAATAGGATTACCATATTATTCACAATTCTACTTCTAAGTTAAAGATTTGAAGTCAGTATGTGGAGGAGATATCTGAGCTCCCATGTTCATTGCAGCACTATTCACAACAGCTAAGTTCTGGAATCAACCTAGGCAGCCATCACAGATGAATGGATGAAGAAAATGTGGTATATATACACAATAGGATACTGTCCAACCCTAATAAAAGAAAGGAATTTTGTTAGTTGCAAAAACATGGATAAACCTGGAGAATATCATGCTAAATGAAATAAGCCAGACACAAAAAGATAAATATTGCATGATCTCACTTATACCTGAAATCTAAATAAATCAATTTTAGAGAAGCAGAGAGTACAACATTGGTAACCAGAGGCTGGAGAGGAGGGTAATGGGGGAGATGATGGTCCAGGGATACCAAGACTCAAATAGGAGAAATAAATTTGATTATTTTTGCACAGTGTGGTAAATACAGTAGATAATGTACATTATGAAATGTGTAAGAGTAAATTTTGAATGTTCTCACCACAAAAAATAATAAGTTTTTGAGGTGATGGATATGTTAATTAACTAGATTAAATCAATCTAATTATATTCATAAATTGTAACATCACGTTATACCCCGTAGAGACATAAAACTATAATTTGTCCATTTATAATTTAAAAAATAAAAATTGAATAAAAGAACTAATGGCTAAATAGAAAATATAGTCTACAGAAATTTTCTTTAAGGACTGATTTGTTGATCTAATTTTTTGCAATAAGAGAATCTTAACAAAGAAAACATTTAGGAAGCTCCCAGTGATCTGTATTCCAGGTGCATTAATATTCCATGCATTTCTATAATGTTTTAAGTTTGCTGTTTGACTTTGAGCATGTAACTCTCTGAGCCTTAAAAATGATGAAATTTGCATGAGATTATTTCTAAGATCTGTTCGAATAATATTATTTCTAGATCTTTTTCTAAGATTTCTAAGCTGATTATTTCTTCAGCTCTAATATTTTATGACCACAAAATTAGTGCATTAGAAACTGATTAAAAATTTAAAAGCAGTTAAAAGCATGAATTGTGGATAGATCAGCAAGTACACCCACACTGGGTTGAGGAAGTCAGAATTCACACAGAATGAGCTGATTGAATACAAAAAAACCCATTAATTATTAAAATACATTAAAGTATCATAACTGTGTTGAATATTTACTATATGCCAGGAAATAGTATACATTTATTATCCCATTTAATCCTCATATCAAGTGTATAAAGTAGGGATAATTATTATCCTCTTTAACAGATGAGAAAATTATTGTAGAGAGAAATTTATCTTCTCAGTAAATTTACACAGCTAGTAAGTGGTAGGTCAGACTTTGAACTCAGGTGACCAGATTCCAGAACACATACTCTTAATTACTAGTTTATTCCCACATTGTGATTAGTTGGCCGGAAATACCCTTTTTGTCTACTGGTGGTTGAAAATTTCCCTAAGATGATTTCACTTTTGTGCCTCAATTTTTTGAGTATAACTCAATTTTGCCTCTACTGAATAATTTTTCATGTGTAAAGTTCAAGTCTAGACATCTTTTCTTTTCTAGAAGATTACATAGTAGAAGATTAAATTGACTTTTTACTTCCATCAGCAGCTATCTTGGCAATTGGATTTTAAAATAAATTTCCTAATACTTTTCCCCTAAAAGTAGAGTTCTTACGGAAAAAAATATTTGAGGATGGTCCTATTTAGATAGGTTCTTGCAAATGTGTTTTGAATTCAGTATTATGTGCCCTTGCTAAAAAGGAACTCAAATCACCATCAACAATATATATTTCATAATCTGCTATGGTATGAACATATTGAAATACGTATTTGTGTGAAACCCTGTCTCTACTAAAAAACAGAAAAAATTAGCCAGCGGTGGTTGCCTATAGTCCCAGCTACTCGGGAGGCTGAGGCTGGAGAATGGCGTGAACCCGGGAGTCGGAGATTGCAGTGAACTGAGATGGCGCCACTGCATTCTTACCTGGGCGACAGAGCGAGACTCTGTCTCAAAAAAAAAAAAAAAAAAAAGGAAATATATATTTGCTTTGGAAGTAGTGGGAAAATTGGTCAACTGAATGCAACCCAATAAACATTTTTAATTAAATTTCAGAGATTTGTAATCTGGAAACCTCTACAAAAAGAACTGGAGGAATGATATGGAATTTGGAAAATTAAGATAATTACAATTTTGAGGCTACATTCAACTCCCATTGAAATGTACTTTTTGGCATATTTCTGGGCTAGATTGCAATGATTTCTTTATTGATTTTAAGTTTACAGTCTAAGACATAAAAATTATGATTAGAAGTTAAGATATAATTGGAAAATTTTACCTTTAAAATGGTGAAATATAAGTTTAAGGTTTTTTTCTTTTAAGAAAATAAATAGAGACAGGGGTCTTGCTATGTTGCCTGAGCTGGTCTCAAACTGTTGGCCTCCAATTATCATCCTGCCTTGGCCTACCAAAGTGTTAGAATTAAAGGTGTGAGATGCCATTCCAGGCCACATTTAAGCATTTGTAAATTAAATTTAAATTAAGTCTGAAAAACGGTAGGTAAAATTGGAATCCCAAAATTAGAAAAGTGCATGGATTTCAGTGTAGATTAAAATCTTACTCAGGTTAGTGAACATTGGAATCTTACACATTCTATGTAGTCACATGCAATAAAAATTGAAAAAGAATCTACTCTATAAATGAGTCTACGGATCATTGAAAAAGCAAAAGAAAAAAAAAAAGAAATTGCTGTGCTTGTACTTAAAATGGTTCATGAAAGTCTTAAGACTATCTTTTTTCTTCTAGTGCTTCCCATTTTTGAAAAGACTGCCAGTTACATTTGTCACTGGTGCTCATTATTGTAGTATGTTTTTGTGATATGTTTATACAGCTATATAAAAGCACTATAGAAAAAATCAAAGACTCATATTGAAGGCAAACACCTTGTATCACATTAACTGCTTGATTGGTTAATAAATGCAACAGATGCAAGTAATGATTAAATGGCATCTGAATCAAGAATGCTGTTGTTAATAATTAAATTAGCCACATTTGTCATCCTGACCACTAATGATTTAAAAGTCAGTTTGTGGTTCTCCAGAGGAGTTGCTGAGACAATGAATCCAGACTGGGTCTTTTTGTTTTACTAGGCATTTGCTTTTTAAATATCATAGCATTTACAGCAGGGAGTGCTTCCTGGTGTAATATATGGAGAAAATAGTAGATGATTGCAGGATTAACGGCTAGAAATAATTAAAATGACACTACTAAGCTCTGCCTTTTCAGGGAGAGAACTCCAATTAAGCCACATTTCCTTTCCATTATCACTCTACTGCCAATTAAAGTCTGATGTATTTTGTCAGTTTTATACAGATGAAGCTTTTAGTCTTTAATATACTCAAGAATTTACATTTTGGCAGGATTATAAAGGGCTCCGTCATTTAACTTTTATATCCCTATAAAAGACTCCACTCAGACCTTCCTTTTCCAAGTTTGCAACTTCTCTCGTTGTCACCAAAGATATCAAAAAATGCCTTTTATTGTCATAGCAATATGATGCTTGTTAACATTTAGCATTTACATTTTCTCAGAATGCAACTATATAACAAAGGAAAATTCAGAATCATTAAAGAGACAGTACATAGCAAACCCATAAGATTCTAATTTATATAACCTTTTAGGCATCACAGTTTTGTATGGGACAAGAATAAGGCAGAGTTTCCTTTTAGGCTACAGTCTTTGAGGCAATGGAAACCTAGAAGGATAGATATATCGTTAGTGGATGAGATAATTGTTTAACGATCATCTGCAATAATGGTAGAACAGCTTTTGGGGGAATATAGATAGTAGGAAAAATATGAAGAGTGATCTCTTTTAGAATTATACATAGATTTAGCCTACTTAAATGTAGAAAATTGATAGTAGAGAGGTAGCATGGTGTATTGGAAAGAGGTGAGTTCTGGTACAAAGCAGTCCTGAGTTTGAATCTCAGTTCTATATCTCAGTCAATTGGAGTATTAGTCAAGTATTTATTCTCTACAAATATCAGCTTCTTCCTCTTTTATATGAGGATGATAATACATAGTTAGGATTTCTTTTCAAGAGTTAGAGACAATGCTTGGAAAGCACCAATCATTGTGTGGAATAAATATTCAGATATTTGGTGAGTGCAAATTGTTACTGTTGGGGTTATGGTTGTCATTCTGTGGTTTTATTACCTGAGTTATTCCCAGTCTCAGATGCCCCTATTGTTCCCACCCTTGTTCCTACAGAAGCGAGCCATATGGGTTCTCAGAGAGACATTTGTATTGGCTTTCATATCAAAATGTTAAACTACTCATTAAGAAAGCTTTTTTTTTTTTTTAATAATGCATTTTTTTTTTTTTTTTTTTTTTGAGACGGAGTCTCGCTCTGTCGCCCAGGCTGGAGTGCCAGTGGCCGCATCTCAGCCCTGCAAGCTCCGCCTCTTTGGGTTTCACGCCATTCTCCTGCCTCAGTCCTCCCGAGTAGCTGGGGGACTACAAGGCGCGCCACCTCGCCCCGGCTAGTTTTTTTTTCTTTTTTCTTTTTTCTTTTTTTTTTTTTTTTGTATTTTTTTAGTAGAGACGGGGTTTCACCGTGTTAGCCAGGAATGGTCTTGATCTCCTGACCTCGTGATCCGCCATCTCGGCCTCCCAAGTGCTGGGATTACCAGGCTTGAGCCCACCGCGGCCCGGCAAGAAAGCTTTTGAAAAAAGATAAACATTATAAAATCAGATAAATGGTTATTTACATCACTATTATCCTTTTTCTTTGATTTCTTCCTCTCCCTTAGTCTTTGATGTAGATAATGAAAAACTTTGAAAGACAAAATAGAGCACATCAGTTCTATTATTCGTTCAGTTTTAAAGAGATTGAGAGTGGAGGTGAAATCTATAAATACATTGCTTTAATATTTGAAAATGAATGATTTTATCCTTGTATTAATAAAATGGATACAAATCTTTGGAACTATATATGTCTGGTCTTTTTTGTTATTGTTACTATTGTTTTTCTTATTATTGTTCTGCAAATAAAACCTTAGTACTTAAAAGTCACTGGCAGAATATTGTATTTAAGCACACCACACATACTGGATATTAGGTCATTGGTAAATGTTGTAAATTGTCCTGTTGCTACAGAACATTCATTCATTAATTCCCATTAGCACATAAACATTTTTATTAACTCCCTTATTTAAAGAGAAACTTTTTCTTGAACCCACAGTTTCCTCCAGCCCCTTCTATCTCTGTCTCTTTAGAACAAGGTTCATCAGAAAAGGTGATCAATAAATTAACTTCTCCACTTTTCCCTCTTATTGTTCTTTCCTATCTAATTATCTTTTGGCTGTACATCTCCACCGAAATGGCTCTTATAAACATCACCGATGGCCTCCATGTTGCCAAATTAAATGTTGTTTCTTAGTTTTCACCTTACTTGACCTATTAACTTCATTTGACATAGTGATCACTCTCTCCTACTTAAAATGCTTTCTTCACATAGCCTTCAGGATATCACTCTCCCTATTTTCATTTTGCCAGTCATGCCTTTTCAATCCTCTTTATGGGTTTCTCTGCATCTTCCTAAATAAGGGCTCAGACCCTGGGCTTCATCTCTTTTCTGTTTCTACTCCTTTCCTGGGTAATCTCTTCTAGGATTGCTCCTGGCTCTCTAATGAACATCCATCCTGGAAATCTCTTTGTTTACACAATTGCTTAATTGATGTCACTTGAATACTATTAGATATACCATTCTACATTCTATGCTTCTCCCATGCTTCCTTCTTTTGCAGTATTCATCATTTTAGAAATGGGAATTCCATCCTTCTAGTCACTCAGATCAGAAAACTTAGAGACAACCTTGATTTTTGTATCTCACACCTCACACCCTATCAGTAAATTATGTTCATCCTACCTTCAAAATATATGCAGAATCTGACTCTTCTTGCTATTTGGAGTCAGGTGTAAACACCATCATCTCTTGCCCTGTGTATTGCAGTAAGCTAACTGGTCTCTCTGCTTCCACAGCTGCTGCTATGCTCTACTCTTAAACACAAGTCAGGTTAAGTGATTTCCTCATACCCTCCTTCTTCTGCCCTCATGGAGTGGAATATCTACAGGCCTTACAGTGCTTCCAGGGCCCCAGATGATCTGCAGCTCCCCTTGGCCCCCCATCTCTCTGACCTCATTTCCTCTCCCTTGCTTATTCTGCTCCAGTCTCACCAGCTTCCTTGCTATCCTTCAAATAAGCCAGGCAGCCAAGCACTTCACCACCTGAAGGCCATACCAATATGCTCTTCCCATTGCCTGTAACTTCCTTTCCTCAAAACTCATCTTGCTTGCTGCTTCATTCTTTCACATCTCTATTCAAATGTCATCTTTTCTCTGAGGCTCTCCCTGACACCCTATAAGATAACATCACACTCCAGCTGAACACATCCTGTTCCTCTTATTCTGATTTCTTTTTTGTCCAAGGAACTTAGTACCATTTTATATATATTAATATTTATTCTTTAGGTTTCTGCCCACTCTGTTAATAAGTTCTTGGCGAGCTTAGGCTTTATCTGCATGAATATATCCTGGTGCCTAGAACAGAGTCTGGTAAGTAGTAGGCCTTCAAATGTTTCTTGCATGAATAAATGATTAAATAAAAAGTAGATAGCTATAATCACTTAAAGACAGGACATAATCCAAATTTAGGGGCTCTGGAAAGATTTTTTTTAAGTGACTTCTAAGCTGAGACCTGAAATATGAGTAGGTGTTAACCAGCTGAGAAGAAGGAAAAAAGTGCTTCAGATGGAGGAAAATGACTATGTTAGAAAGAATGGCATGTTTGAGGAGTTAAAGTAGTTGACTGCAACCGGTGTGTAATTTGTATTTGGGACAGGGTGTGTGGGTGGGAAGTGGCAGTGGATATGACATAAGTACAGAGTGACTTGCCAAAAAGACTTTATATACCATGCTAATAACTTTGGAATTTTATCTGAGGAAAATAGCTGCCCCTCAAGGGTTTCAAGGAGAGAAGTGACATACATTTTAGAAAGATCACACCAGCTGCCACACATAAAATTGATATGAGAGAGGGAAGGGAAGGAGGGAGGACTACTTAAGGAGACAATTATAGAAATCTAGGTGGTTGCCTAAACTGGGAAGTAGCTGTGGAGTTGGAGAGTAGTGGGTGAAGTCTGAAATATTTGGGAACTGGTAACTGGTTGGATAGGAGATAAAGAAAATGGAGGGATCCAGAATGTTTTATAATAACTAAATGGCATATTTATATTTAAGCAGATAAAATTGTAGAATTCTCAACCTATCTTTGCATGTCTGAATTTCCTGAGATAACTGTAAAATATGTTCTTGCATTAGCCTTGGCATGTTTTCCTCATAGAAATTTATAAAATTATGAAGGACTATTTCATTATAAAGCATTCATGAATTATGATATATGTAGAATAAAACAAATCAAAATTTACTAAGCCCTTGATTTGTGCAAAGTGTGGTGTTATTAAACTATGAAGATCATAAAATCTTATGTTTTTTCTTAGTTTTGGTTTTAAGGTATAATTGACAAAATTATAAATATACTGTCTATAATGTGATATTTTGATATATGTATACATTATTAAATGATTAACTCAAGCTAATTAACATATCATCACCTCACATATTTATCTTTTTTTGTGGTAAGAACATTTAAGATCTAATCTCTTAGCAATTCTCAGGCATGCAATACAGTATTATTAACGACAGTTATCATGCTATACAATAGATCTTAAGAATTTATTCATTCTAACTGAAACTAAGTCTTTGTTAAATTAAAATTACATCTCTTTATTCCCCTGCCCTCATCCCCCTTAGCCCCTGGCAATTACAGTTCTACTCTCTGCTTCTATGAGTGGACTTTTTTAGACTGCTCACGTAAGTGAGATCCCGTGACATTTATCTTTGTGTGTTTGACTTATTTCACTTAGCAAAATGCCCTCCAGATTGATCCATGTCACAAATGACAGGATGTTCTTCTTCTTCTTCTTTTTTTTTTTTTTTTTTTGAGACGGAGTCTCGCTCTGTTGCCCAGGCTGGAGTGCAGTGGCGCGATCTCGGTTTACTGCAAGCTCCACCTCCTGGGTTCATGCCATTCTCCTGCCTCAGCCTCCCATGTAGCTGGGACTACGGGTGCCCGCCACCACGCCCGGCTAATTTTTTGTATTTTTAGTAGAGACAGGGTTTCACCATGTTAGCCAGGATCGTCTCGATCTCCTGACCTCGTGATCCGCCTGCCTCAGCTTCCCAAAGTTGTGGGATTACAGGTGTGAGCCACCGTGCCTGACCAATATTCTTCTTTTTTAAGACTGCATAGTGTTCTGTTGTGTGTGTGGACATGTGTGTGTATGTATCCACATTTCTTCATTCATCTGTTGATGAAATCATTAATGAATTTAAATGATAAAATACGTGTACCTTGGATCACTCTTTTCTTAAATATTTTAGAATTCCAGAATATAAAATGGATCTAGTAAGTGCTATCATCTTCCTGATTTGGCTAAGAGTGTATTTCTGGAATTTGAAAAAAACCCCAACAACCCCAGTGTTACTTTAGTAATGGCAGGTGCCATTTATTGAGCTCTATGTGTTAAGCATTGTGCTAAACACTTCACATGAATATTATTCATTTAATGTTTATTACAATTCCACCAGGGGAAAAACTATTGCTATCCTATTTTTGTGAGTGAAGAAACTGAGGCTCCGAAAGGGTAGGTCACTTGCCTAATGTTACACAGTAAACAAATGGTAGATTCACAGCAGAATTCTCAGTTTTCTGTTTCTCCAAAACCTGTGCTCTTCCATTGAGCCTATTGCCTTTCTGTCTGTGTGATTTCCAGGCTTTTTCAGAAAGCTTGAAAATATGAATTTGCTGACAGCTCTTAAAAAAAGTTTGGAACTTTGCACACATCCATCAGATTTTATAATAAGTATCCTCTTATTGTTTCTGATTATAACTCATCTCACAATTGTGCTCAATAATATATTTTCATTGAATTTTGTGCCCTTCACAGATTTATGAGTTCATATCAGCTTCCTCAATTGCTGCATAGCTAAGCAATACTAATTTTATTCCTTTAATTTGACAAATGCATAATGTGGAAATCAGCAATGGTGTAGGGATCCTTAATTTACAATATTCCCCGTGTTCATTCTTTTAAATCTCCAACTCTTACATTTTCATTGCATTTAATATGCATCATAAAAGTGTCTCTTTGGCTAGTTCATTACATATGCTCTTTGATTGCAGTTAGAGCCTTTGGAATTGCTATTAGGCACAGTGGAAATAATTAAGAGCTTCGGTCCATGCTGATTTTAGAACAAATAACTGCAGTCAGTTGGGTTCTCAAATAACTTCATTACTGTAAATCAGTGTAGTAATATATACTCTTTAGCAATGGAGTGAGTGGATAACAACTGTCCATTCAGCACTCCCTGGGAAAGAATAAATTAATGTCTTTTACAGTTCAAAGCTGATAAACATAAACTTTTGATATGTCTAAAATTTTAAAAAGAAATATAGTAGTGTGATTGGAAAACATTAAGAAAAAAAAGGAAACTGCAAGCATTTTGCCGAATAAACAAAATTTTAAGAATAGATTGGGAGATATACTTGCATGCATATGAATGGTAAATGGACAACAGCGATAAAATACAAACTGTTCTTACAAAATGATAAAAAAGCATTAATGATACCATGGAAAATGGAAAATAAGTATAAAAACACAATTCATACAAAAGAAAATTGCCAGTAAATTTATACTCAGTCTCATTGTGTTCAGGGAAATGAAAATTAAAGTAACAGTGAGCTCTCGTTTTCATCTCCATCAGTTTGGCAGATAGTAAAATTAGTGATAATTCTTTCTGCTGGTGTAAATGTTGGGGGAAGTGTACACTCATATAATTGTAGTAGAAACATGAATTGTTATGGACTTTAAATAAGCAGTTCGGCAGGGTCTGTAAAACTTAAATATATACCTAATCTTCAATCCAGCGATACAAGTCTTGAGAGTCTATCCTAAATAAGGTATCTCTCTACCATTTAAAGATGTGTCTAGTGCTATGTAGTTGGTGATAGCAACTAATTAATAATGAAGTTAATGGCAATCAAGGAGGAGGATGACTAAATAAATTGCAGTACATCAATTGCACAGAATGTTATGCATCCATTAGAAGGAGTGGGTTGGAGTTTTACTTGTTGACTAGGATAAACTTTTACCATGCATTGTTATGTGGGAAGTGCAAGTTGCAGAAAAGTAAGCAATGTCAAAAAGCCCTTTGATTTTATTATATATGCTTGTAAAATATGAAAATAAACACATAGAATTATTAGCATTAGTTATCAATGTGTGTTGGTCAGACAAAGAAAAGAAGGGAGAGGCCAAAAATAAAACCATAAGACATAGAAAGTTCAAAAATAAAAAAGGACATTATTCACAATTCAATGTATGAAAATGCAAAAGTATAACCATACGCGTGTAAATGTGTAAATATACATGTGAAAAGGGGAGAGAGTTTTAAAATGATTGTCACTATTATGGACTGAATTTTATACCCCCAAAATTCATACAATGAAGCCCTAATCCTTGATGTGACTGTAGTTGAAAACAGAGTCTTTAAAAAGGTTACTAAGGTGAAATAAGGTCACAGGGTAGGGCCTGAATCCAGTATGACTGGTAAGAAGAGAGACACCAGGAATATGTGTGTATAGAGAAAAGACCACGTGCTGATACAGAGAGAAGGTGGCAATGCAAATCAAGGAGAAAGGCCTCAGGAGGAGCCAAACCTCTGGACCCCTTGATCTTAGACTTCCAGCCTCCAGGATTGTGAGAAATAAACTGATGCTGGCTAAGCCGCCTGAGTTGCAGTATTTTGAGTTGCAGTATTTTGTTACGGCAGGTCCTAGCAAGCTAACATTGTTATCAAAATAATGTGAGTCACCTCAGCATTTCAGGTGACTTGGTACTTTTTTCCTTAGTGTGCATGCTATATGATCTCTTTTTCCACAAGAATAAATTATTTAGAGTCATTATTGTAAAGATATTTTAAGTGATATAAAAAGAAAATGAATGGAAGGTAATAGGCACTGGAAATGAAAGGTCATGCAAGTTTAGGACCAGGTTCATCACAATGGAAAACTAAAGTCATGTATCTTATTGTAGCAGAGAGGAGCAGTGACACCCCAAGGAAACATATAAATAGGTGTACAAGAGTGAGATGACAGGACAGCTGGTCAGAGAGAAGCAGAGATGAAGGCTCAATAACCCTGGAGGAAATAAAATAACTTGTTGACTCTTTGTGGATTGGCATTGTCTGATTGCTATTTTTAGATTTTCATAAGATTTCTCATATATTTCCAAGACATTCCTTTTCTGATCCTTCTGATAACTTGAGTTGAATCTCTCTGCCTTGGATTCCAGTGTCTCCTAGAAAAATATTCAAGACTTATCTATGTTCAGTGGCAGAGAAATCTGATTATCATTGCTCAAAAATTTGGTAGACTTGAGAACCTGGATTGTAGAGCATTGAAAGTTTTTCCAAACCAAAGCCTCTGAGTTCTCTGAAATCTTCATATTGAAAGATCTGTACCTTCACTCCAACATTAGGAATCTACAATTGTCACCTTCTATTTGGCCTTGAGCTTGTGTTACAACTAAGGAGGTAGTGACCATCTTAATTGAAAGATAAACTAAAGTCAATTTTTATTTAAAAAAAGATTTAATTGAGAAAAGATTTCAGAGCTGATGTTTTCTGAATAATTTGCAAAATAACTACATTCAGCATATTCAGGGTTTCTTTGATAGACTACAATGAATCAATCAAAGCCTCAGTGGCTTGCTGTCACTGTTACCTAGTTTGTCTCTTAACATCTCTCCTGGTTCCTGCCCCTTTGTCACTAATATATCTTGCAGACTCTGCTAATCGGAAGCAACTTCCTCAAGGTTCTTCCTGCCCAAGACTCTAAATGGCTCATAGTCCTCGGTGTCCCATAATGGGTTTGTCATTTTGTGTTTATCTTATCCATTAGTTCTCCCAACAACTGCTGATGAAATTATGTCACACGTTGCTATTCCCTTCACATGCCATTAACATTTTGCCTCTACGTATTTTCATGTGTTGTTTAATCCACAGAAGTCTCTTTCCCTCCTATCCTTTATATACATAAATTATTCCCTGCTTTAGGGTCAGCTTCATGTCTTTTTCTTGCCCTGTAGCATTTTCTGATCACTCAATATCATATTTAAGCCACTTTCCCTTTGATGTTCTCAAGTACTCAGTGTTTATGAACACAGTTTAGTCAGATATTTGGCTGTGAAAATAATAGAATCCTGTTTATAAGACTGTTGGCGGGGCAAGGGAAACACCTTTAAGTGTTGATAAAGGGTCCCCATGCAGACCTATAGTCACTATTCATTGGTCTCAAAACCACAGCTTTTGACACATTTGAGTAGTCACACAAATATGCTACTAAAATCCTCCAATTCTGTGCTAGAAAGAAGGGAAATGATGACATTCTTCCTGCAAACACCACTTTTATTAGATCCTTAAGATGGCTTTGTCATCATATTTTCTTTTTAACAAGACTGTGCCCTCAGGGACATATCATGACTGCATATTACATTGGAGTCCCTAAATACTTAAAATGTCCCTCCTTATTTGACAGTCTAAGGAGTAAGAGTGCATGTAGAGTTAATTACCTCCCTTCCCTGAAACCCAGCTATTAAATATAAAATGTGAAAAACAGGGAGGAATTTCTATCCTAATAAAACAAGATAACTGAATCTTAGAGTTTGTGACAAAATTTCACCAGATACGAAACATGCCTCAAATTGAGAAGGAGACTGAAAACTGATTATAAGCCTTCAGTTTTCTAGTACACATTTGTTTCTCTGAATATAACTGATAGTGTCCCGAAAGGAGGGGAAGGAAACTGGGAATATGTTAGGCAGCTTTGAAGATATATGTGAAAACAAATGAACAAATATAAATGTGTCTGAACTTGTTAACTGTAGGACTTTCCTGTGAGCTATGGGGCCACCTACAAATTAGGCACAGGTACATGTAAGCCATATGTGACTGTGCATATGAGTTGCATATGTGCATAGAGCCTAAGCAATAACCAAGAGTACACACCTTAAATAGTTATTGACTATTTAGTACAAACCATGTGTACTATGCATAAATATGTTTAACAAAACCCCAGAAAACAATTTTGTTTTCTGTGTATGATAGGGTGTGTGTGTGCACACATGTGTATAGTGCTGTTGAAGTAGGGAGGGAGGAAGCAACTGGGGAGGCACGAGTTGAGGAATTGCTGACTGCCTCTTTAAAAAACATATAATAGAAGTCCATCACTGCTAAGGTGGTCTGGGGATCAGCATTATGAGTATAGATTCTGGTCTCTCTACAAACAAGTAGTGAATCCATTTCTGAAATATGTTTTATTTGAGAAACAGTGTCTTTTGTGGTTCTGATATAAAGTGTGACTTCAGCTTACAGCTGTGATGTTAAATTCCATGGAATTTTTCCGCAGGAGCTTCTTGAGGAAAGCATGTCCTTCAAGATTTTTTTTTTGCTCAAGAGTCCAAAATGGTCCCTAGTTCCCCTTAATGGCAAATGCCCCTTAATAAGCTTATATGATAGAAGCGGACAGACATGTACTTGTCAAGGCCCACTTTGAGGTACAAAATTTAGGCTGCTTCGAAGAACAGTTACTGAAGCTAATGGACATCTATGAATTTGCTCAAGACCACATAGAAACTTTTTAGACTTAGCAGAACTCTTGCTTTTCTTTCAATTAAAATGAAATGTAGTTCAGCAGTCTTACTTGAAGATGTTTGTAGGTAATATATATTTGCATTATATTTTGCACAAATACAATATATGTATTTTAATACTGAACATATAAAACCTGTGCTAGCTGGCTGGGTGCGGTGGCTCACACCTGTAATCCCAGCATTTTGGGAGGCTGAGGGGGGCAGATCATGAGGTCAAGATCGAGACCATCCTGGCCAATATGGTGAAACCCCATCTCTACTAAAAATACAAAAACTGGCAGGGTATGGTGGCTCATGCCTGTAATCCCAGCTCCTCAGGAGGCTGAGGCGGGAGAATAGTTTGAACCCGGGAGGCAGAGGTTGCAGTGAGCCGAGATCACGCCGCTACACACTAGCCAAACAATTTAAATTGCCTTACCATTTCTTCTTTTTGAATTTCCTGCGGCCTTCCTCAGACTTCTTTTTCCTCTTTTAATATATCAGTATACAATCAGGCACAAGAACCACTGGCTTAGATATTCTAAGATAGTGATACCTTTCTGTTGGTTAGGTTGAAGAATAACTAAGATTGTTTTGTGCGAATATGGTGCTTACATATATCAGTTTTTAACAAGATTCAAAAGAATGTGTGAAGTGAATGACCAACTACGCATTTGTAAGATGGGATCTAAAGTCTGTGATTCCAGACGCTCTCATCACACTCACTCAGACTTTCTAGAAAAAGTTCCACTTACTTTTCAAACAACATAAAGCTTTCAGCAGTAAATGAAATAAAGCACGACAGATTTTTACTCAAAGATTGCAGATGCTGTGTGTATATTTTTTAGGTGTTCTCTTTTATTTCAATTTGTAAAAGCTCAACAGTAACTTAAAATCATTTCTTTTGTAAATATCTTACCATATGGTAAGATTGGAAGAAGATAAGTTTGTCATAATTTAAATTTATTTATTTATTCATTCATTCAATGATATGTTTTAAGCACCATGTATCATCCAGGTTTAGGAGCAAGTACTAGGGATAGAGTGATAAACACGACAGGCATATAGTTTATTGGTGTATAGAGCTACTGAACAAGATTATGAATGCAGTGAGCAATGAGTACTATAAAGGTCCCACAGAAACATAGAGGAGTGGATTATGACCTGATCTGGATTTCCAGGGAGAGCTCCTTTGAGTAGTAGTTTGATACTTGTATTAGTTTCCTGTTGCTGCTGTGGCAAATTCCCATAAACTCAGTGTCTTAAAACAAAATAAATCTATTAATCTTATAGTTCTGGAGGTCAGAGTATTCAAAATAGGGCTTAGGGGGCTAAAATCAAAGTATCAGCAGAGCCGCATTCATTTCTGAAGGCTCTAGGGAAGAGAATGCATTTTCTTGCCTTTCCTAGTGTCTAGAGAGTTCCTGCGACTCCTTGGCTCCTTTTCCCCTTCTGTCTTCAAAGACAGCAGTGGCTGCTTGAGTCTGTCTCACACTGCATCACTCTGACTCTGTCTCTTCGGCCTTTCTGTTTTACATTTACAGGACCCTGATGATTACATTGGGATCACCTGTATAATCCAGGATAAACTCCTTATCTTAATGTCAGTTGATTAGTAACCTTAATTGCTTTTGCTGTGTAACATAACATATTCACAGCTTCTAGGGATTAGGAAGGACATGGAAATCTTTGGGGTGGGGGTACCATCATCATCATCATTATTATTATTATTATTATTATTATTATTATTATTATTATTATTATTTTGCCAAATACTTGAAGAATGAATAGGGATTATCTGGACAAAAGAACATGAAGAGGATTTTAGCTTGAGAGAACAATATGCATGAAGGTCCTGAAGTGAGAAGGACCATGGCATACATGATGAGAACCCCTGTGGCAAAGTCTGACAGAAGAAGGAGGTACGTTTTCAATGAGTTCTGCACACATTTTGCAGTCTCAGTAATCTCCACTCAGCTCACAGTTTCTTAGTAGGTGCTCTCTGTCATACCTTGCAAAGTCTTTTCCTAAACATGAGCCACTAACTTTTTTGGTCAGTGATTCAAGGGGAAACCTATGCAGTTTCCTGGGGTGCTCCTTCTATGAATTTTTCCTTCCTTTCTGGTGCCCAGCTCTTCAAATTTTAGCAACTTCAGAAGCTACAGGCATCAGGATAATCCGCAAAAGAGGTACATTCCCTAATATTTGGAATCTGTGAAAAGATGACATTACATGGCAAAAGATAGTCTGCAAATATAATTAAGGTGACAGGGTTTACATAGGGAGATGAGCTTGCATTGTACAGGTGTATCCAATCTAATCATACAAGCCCTTAAAAACATAGCACTTTCTCCACTTAGAATCAGAAAGATGTAACAGCAGGGGAAATCAGAGAGATTAGAATATGAGAAGTACTTGACATGCCCTTGCAAGTTTTGAAGATGGAAAGGCAATATGATAAGGAATGCATGTAGCCTTGAGATGAAAGAAGCTCCTAGCTGACAGCCAGCAAAGAAACAGAGACCTTAGCTCTTTAATCTCAAGGAACTAAATTTTACCAAAAACTTGAATGGGTTTGGAAGTGGATTCTTCCTAGAGCCCACAGAAAGTAATGTTGCCCTGCCAACACTTTGGTTTTGGTCTTATGAGACCGTAAGTGGAGAATTGGCTGATTCATGCAGTACCCAGATTTCTGATTCATGGAAACTGTGATATAATCAATGTGTATTGTTTTAAGCCACTAAGTTTGTGTGAATGTGTTACAGCAGCAATAGAAAATTAATACAACACTCATAAATTCCAGTATCTTTTCCCAGAAAGATTACTGCTCTGTTTAGGCTCCAATTCTCTGTGCCATGGTTTGTAAAGTGCTCCCAGGAAGAATGTGGCTTTTGCCTCATGTTTTTCTTTTCTCCCAAGGATTATAGCTTCATATTACCATTGCTTAATTTCTGAATATAGATACTTCATATACTGTGTTCAATTTTATAGTTGCTTATAGCAGGATGGTGAGTCCAGTTTCACTGACTCCATCATGTCTGAAACTATGAATTCAAATAGATTTCTGATTCATGGTATGTTATTTGTTTTTGTTTGTTCTTTGTTTTGTCTCCGAGAGCTTTTAGAAACATGTCTTTTTTTTGTTGTTTTTTACCAGAAGTTTGAAATTTCATGATACCATGACTTAGTGTGGGTCTTTTCCCATTTGTTGTGCTACACAAATGCCCATCAACTTAGAAAGAAGTTTTTAAATTCTGGGCAATTTCTTTCAACTATTTCTTTGACAGTTTCCTTCTCTCTGTACACTTTTCTATTTTTCTTGAATATCTGTTGCAGTTGGTCACTATTTTTCAAATCTTATAAATCCTTATCATTTTTTGTTTAGTTCTTCTATCAATTACAAACAGATAGGTGTTAAAATATTTAACTTTATGGATTTCCCTATTTCTTCCTTTAGTTCTGGAAGATGTTTCTTTGAGTATTTTGAAGCTCGCTCATTAAGTTTATATACATTTAGAGATGTTACTACTAAGAATTAATATTTCCTATTGAGAAATTTCCCTCTTTATCTCTAGTGATACTCCTCGTTTTGAAGCCTACTTTATCTAGACTCATGTGCTTTACATGAATTTATTTACCAGTTTTTGTAGTGCAGGTTTGCTGATGATGAATTATCTTAGCCTTAGTTTATTTAAAAATGTCTTTGTTTTACACTTCTTGAAAGATAGTGTTATGGGCTGACAGTTTTTGTTTTTTTTTAGCACATTAAAGGTATTATTTCATTGTATTTGGCCCTTCATTGTTTTTTGATGAGAAGTCAGTTGTCATTTGTATCATCCAGTCCCTAGTAGTGGGTGTGTGGGTTTTTTTTTTTTTTTTTTTT
>NW_016823935.1:440268-472143 GCF_001698545.2 Rhinopithecus bieti | reverse complement strand
AGCCTCGCTCTGTCGCCCGGGCTGGAGTGCAGTGGCCAGATCTCAGCTCACTGCAAGCTCCGCCTCCCGGGTTCACGCCATTCTCCTGCCTCAGCCTTCCGAGTAGCTGGGACTACAGGTGCCCGCCACCTCGCCCGGCTAGTTTTTTGTATTTTTAGTAGAGACGGGCTTTCACCGTGTTAGCCAGGATGGTCTTGATCTCCTGACCTCGTGATCCGCCCCTCTCGGCCTCCCAAAGTGCTGGGATTACAGGCTTGAGCCACCGCGCCCGGCCTCTTCTTTGGTTTTCAGCATTTGATGAGGATATGCCTAGGTGTGTGTTTCTCTGTACTTTTCTTCTTGCTAAGCTTCTTCCATTCATGTGTTTATATTTTCTTCAAATTAGCTTTTCTGCCTCATTCTCTCTTTCATCTCCTTTTGGCATTTCCATTATGCATATACTAGACTTTAATATTGTTCCAGAATTCTCTGAAATTCTGTTTATTTCAATATTTTTGTTTCTTTCCTTCAAATTGGATAATTTCAGTTGCTTGAACTTCAAATTTATTGATCTTTTCTACTGCCATACATAATCTTCTATTAAACTTCTCCAGTGAAATTTACATCCTTAATTACTATCCTTGTGATTTCTAGAATTTTTGTTTACTTTTGTAATCTCCATTTCTCTGCTGAGATTTCTGATATGTTAACCTTTATTACTATACTTTTCCTGTAAGCCTTTGAACATATAGAACTGTTTTGATGTTTTAAAATTTTTTTCCTGGTAATTATCTGTGTCATCTCATATTCCCTTCTTATTAATTTTTTTTCTTAACGATAGATCACACATTGATTTCCTAGGGTAAGTCTCCAGGAAAGCTGAAGTGTTTACCAAGCCCCTCTAAGTTGGGAAACTCCAAACCCGGTCTCCCTTGTGGTAAGTAACAGCTGGAACCTCTACTGAATTCTTTCAGCTGGCCAGTTGATGTTGTCCACCCAGTCCTCTTTCAGTCTTCCATGTGGAGATGCAATCCTGGGAATTAGTCAATATTTGAATTTAGTTATATGTTGATTTAGTTCTCCGCTGTGCTTCCCTCCTTTTGAATGTTGTTCTCTTCAGTTTTCAGTCTGGGATTCGTCTTCTAGGACCTCAAGCTAAATTCTAACCTCTGCATCATGAGCACTGCTGAATGTCTTTAGAATTAAAGCCAAGTAATCATTCATCTCACTCAGGATGCTTCACTTTCTTCAAAGGTCAAATCCCTCTAGGATCTCTCAGCTTTTGGCTACTCTCTTTTTTATTTTTATTTATTTTTAAAAGAAATTTGGGAAAAGGATAGTAGAGTACTAAATGCTGACTTTCACAATAACATTATTTTTAATTATGATGTGTGACACTAATGAGTGTCACTAATGTGTTAACAGTCTTTTGTATATTAATTTTAATTCCTACAACATTGTAGTTGCTTATTCTAAAAGTTTATTCATACATCCTTTGGGTTTCTCCATAGAAAAATATTATATGTGAATAACTATCATTTTATTTCATCCTTTCTGTTTTTAAAATGTCTTTTAACAATCTTAATGATTTTAAATGTTTGATCTTAATGCATTGCTAAGAACAGTCACATAAAAGTAGTGATAGTGCATAAATATTGTTTTTGATGTTAAAAGAAACAATTTAAATACTTCAACATTGTGTCGCTGTAGGTAGATATTATTTAAGCAAACTGTCTTCTTTTTTATAGTAATGAATGAATGTTAATTATATTTTGCTATCTATAGAATTAGTTACTATTTTTCTACTTTTAATCTTGTAAACTGGCAAATTACATTAATTGCTTGCTTAATGTTAAACCAATTTTGCATTCCTGGGAAAATCCCAATTAGTTCACAATATAGTATCTTTTTCATTCATTGCTATATTAGGTTTGTTATTATATTTTTAGAAATTTTGCATCAGTGTTCCTGAGTGATCGTTCTTTGTAATTTTCTTTTATGTTCTCTTTATTAAGCTTTGTTCTCAAGGTTATACTTGCTCCTTACAATGAGATGGAGACTGTTTGCTTTATTTATATACATTGTCATAGTGTGTATAAAACCACCATTATTTGGTTTTGGATTGCATTCACCAGTAAAATTGTCTGGGAAAATATTAAACCATTAGTTCATTATTTCTTAATGTTTATAGGATTTTTGTAGCTTCTATTTATCTTTTGATAAACTTGTTAATTTCTTCCAAATTTTTATGTTTATGGACATAAAGTAATCATATCTTCTTATCTGCGTAATATCAGCTGCACTGATTTTATGTACATTTTCTTTTTTATTTCTAATACTGTTCATTTGTGCCTTGTCTTTTTTTTTACTGTGGTAAGTTTTGGCAGAAGCTAATTAAATTTATTATACAGTTCAAAAGACTAGTTATACATTTCTTATGTTTATCATTTCATTTCTTTTTTGGGGGGAGGGCTATTCTTTGTTAGTTGTGTGTTAATCTCTTAACTTAAATGCCTAATGTATAATTTTGAATGTCTCTTATTTCCTATTACAAGCATTTGAAATATACATTTAAAAAATATCCATGATTGCTATATTTCATAAAATGTTTATGTACTATTTTCATTATAACTCACTTCTAAAATATTTTGAATCTTTAATTATGATTTTCTATGACTCATGCATTTTAAAAGTGCTATCTTTGAATTTTTTGATTTTTAAATTGATTTTCTTATGAACAGAAAACAACAACAACAAATTGTCTTTATGATACAAATCTTCCCAATTTCTTGAGGCTTGCTTCATGACTTAGTGGTCAGTTTTCATAGTATTCTATGCATCCTTGAAAATAATGGATATTTTCCATTTGTTATATGCCATTACTTCAAATTTACATCAAGTTGTTTGTCCTCTAATTACTGATTTTGTATTGTTCTAGATCTATAAAAGTTTAAGAAAATGTAAATGAAAATCTAAGCACGTTGGGTGATTTTCAATTCCTTTTAGAAAGTATTTCTCAGTTTGTTTCATATATTTTGGAACTAATTTGGATGTATCTACGTTTAGAACTGGTACATCTTCCTGACCTACATTTTCTTTACAAATGCTTTTTGAGTTAAAATCTGTGTCTTCTGATATTAATAATGGCACACATGGTTGATTTTGAGTAGTAATTTGCCAATATATATCCTGTGCTTTTCTTTATTTTTATATTTAAATAGATGGCAATCATTAGATTTTTTGGTTGTCATTTTTGCATATGTGTATTTACTTCATATATATATACTTCATATATGCATATGTATATTTACTCATATATTTACTTCAGTCAGGTAAACTTGTCTTTACTTAAACATTTATTGTTATCACTCTTTTTTGGATTTGTTTCTGTCATCTTATTTCATACTTTCTATTCATTCTACCTTAACTAAATTTGCTTTTCTGTTTTTCTTTTTGTCTTTTGTTGGTACGTGTGTGTTTGTTTTAAACTTTCAAGCCTCTGTTCTTATAAAAGCTATATATTCAATCGGCTTTTTATTTATAGTTAACCTAGACATTTAATATCCATTCTTTGTGATATTAAATAATTTAAGCCTAAAGCTGTTGGAACTTTAAACTATTGAGCCTTGAGAAAAATGTGGCTATGTGGCCTGAGTCACATAGCGTAAGCTCCAGCTTCTGCTTCTACAATTACGGATTAATTCCCTTTCTTATTCTTGTACTGTGGATGATTAGGAAAGACTGAACTGTGACACGGAATAAGAGCCCCCTTGAGTCCATTACCCCTCCTTATGGGATGTTAAAGCAATCTTTCTTGGAATGTAGCAAACTGTAACTGATCAAATTGCTGTAATGTATGTATTGGCCTTGTGTGGAAAATGTTGCAGCCCTGCTAAGTTTCTCTCTCTTTGCTTATATGAGCAAAGCCTTAACTTCCCACCTTAGCAGCACTGACTGCATTCGTTTGGAGTCTATGTTATCCAGGTAGCCATTATCACATTTTATACTCTCATAAACTTTATAATTAATCATATTTTCTAATTCTCATTACTTAAGGATGACAATTTCTTTGAAAATCAAAAATCAATTAACAATTTTATATTCTTCTTGAATAGTTTGAAGGTCTTAGAATCTGTTAACAGTCATAACACTTCTCCACTCCTACGTGACATTTATTTCTATCCCATTCATTTTTAACCCCGCATAACAATATTGTTTACATTCAATGTTTGTTGAATCTTCATATTTCTCTTATTTTCATTTCAGTATTCCTTCATGCATTTCAGATGCCCGTTTTGGATTACTTTCCTTCTGCTTGAGAATTTTTGTATTTCTTGGTTCTATTCATGCCAAACTTAAGTTTGTGTGTGTTTAAAAAATTCCTATATTTTACCCTAATTGGAAGTTATTTTCTTTGTGAATACAATTCAAGAATGACAGTTATTTTCTTTAAGGACATTGGAGAGACCATTTATTTGTCATCTGGGTTTTATTCCTGTTATTGAGAAACCGGCTTTAAGTCTTATTTTTATTCCTATACAGGAAATTTGTCTTTTAAATTTTTCTTTAGTGTTCTTAAATTCTTCTTTGTCTTTGGTGCTGTTTGGGATATTTTTTTTTTCTGCTGTATTATCCAGAACATGGATTTCTTTTTATTTTTTGTGCTCTGGATTAACTGGGTTTATTAAATCAGCAGGATGATATCTATCAACATACTGGAACATCTTCAATAATATTTTTTTTAAAAATTGACCTTTTTTACTTTGTCTTTTCATCCTTTCTGGAACTCTCATGTAAGAGTTCCTTTCTCATCTCTCTTAAATTCTTTATTATATTTTGATTTCCTTATCTCTCCGTGCATTACATGCACACACATGGACATGTAATCGTGATATATCTCTAGTATTATATATCTCTAATATATAATCTATTATTTAATCAAGTGATGAATTTGTAAAATTTTGATCTTATAAAGTTTTTGTAAGTTTCATTTTGATGACTTCTTATTTCTCATTCTGTCAGTTTGGCCTTTTATTATTTAATATTTTATGATTTTCATGTTAAAATATTTTATACTTCATATTTTAAAACATATCTTAAACTATTTCAAACATACATTTTTAAGTAAAATTTATGACAGGCCATTATTTTGGGCTGAGCTTGTGCACTAGGCTCCAACAGAGCAAAGCAAAATAGAATCACTAGTGCCATATAATTGAACTGAAGCCTTAAAAAAAAATAAAAAGAAGAATCCCCAAACACACCAGCTTTTCCTTAAAACAGAATATTTACAGCAACTAATAAAAAAGGGCCCAGTTTACCTGAGCCAGCATGATATGGAAGTCCTCTCTGTTTGAAATCTATCAGGAAAGTATCTTTAAAGTGACCAATCTGCTTTTTATTCCCTGTTTCTACTTTTTCAGCTCCTTTCTGCCTGTGAAGCCCACCTCCTCTGCTCTGCTCATCACAGCACCTTTTCTAAATGCTTAAAATGGATGCTGCCTGACTTATGAACTCCTAATAAAAGCAATTAGATTTTAAAATAAATTTGTTGAAAATTTTAAACACGATATTTCTACAAACTTTATTATTATTACCATCTAATAGTTTTTGAGGAACAGGTGGTATTGGTTAAATGGATATGTTATTTAGTGGAGATTTCTGAGATTTTGGTGCACCCATCACCTAAGCAATATGTACTGTACCCAATGTGTAGTCTTTTATCCCTCACAGCCTCCCACCTCCCCCTCAAGTCCCCAGAGTCCATCAAGTCCCCAGAGTCCATTATATCATTCTCATGCCTTTGCATTCTCATAGCTTAGCTCTCTCTTATAAGTGAGAACACATGATGTTTGGTTTTTCATTCCTGAGTTACTTAACTTAGAATAATGGTCTCAAACTCCATCCATGTCGCTGTGAATGCTATTATTTCATTCCTTTTTATGGCTGAGTAGTATTCCATTGGTATATATACTCACCACATTTTCTTTATCCACTCGTTGGTTCATAGGCATTTTGGCTAGCTCCGTATTTTTGAAGTTGCAAATTGTGTTGCTATAAACATGTGTTTGGAAGTGTCTTTTTCATATAATGACTTCTTTTCCTCTGGATAGATATCCAGTAATGGGATTGCTGGGTCAAATGTTAGTTCTACTTTTAGTTCTTTAAGGAATCTCCATACCGTTTTCCATAGTGGTTGTACTAGTTTACATTCTCACCAACAGTGTTAAAGTGTTCCTTTTTCACCGTATCCATGCCAACATCTATTGTTTTTTTGATTTTTTAATTATGCCATTCTTGCAGGAGAAAGGTGGTATTGCATTGTGGTTTTGACTTGCTTTGCCCTGGTAATTAGTGATGTTGAGTATTTTTTCATGTGTTTCTTGGCCATTTGTGTATCTTCTTTTGAGAATTGTCTATTTATGTCCTTCACCCACTTTTTGATGGGATTGTTGGTTTTTCTATTGCTAATTTGTTTGAGTTCCTTGCAGATTTTGGATATTCGTCCTTTATTGGATGCATAGTGTGTGAAAATTTTCTTCCATTCTATGGGTTGTCTGCTAACTCTGCTGATTATCTCTTGCTGTGCAAAAGCTTTTTAATTTAATTAAGTCTCATCTATTTATCTTTTGTGTTGTTGCATTTGCTTTTGAGTTCTTGGTCATGAACTCTTTGCCTAAGGTAATGTCTAGAAGAGAGTTTCTCATGTTATCTTGTAGAATTTTTATGGTTTCAGGTCTTAGATTTAAGTCTTTGATCCATCTTGAGTTGATTTTTGTAGAAGATGAGACATGAGGATCCAGTTTCATTCTTCTACATGAAGCTTACCAGTTATCTCAACATCATTTGTTGAATACGTGTCCTTTCCCCACTTTATGTTTTTGTTTCTTTTGTCAAAGGTCAGTTGGCTGTAAGTTTTTATTTTTATTTCTGGGTTCTCTATTATGTTCCATTGGTCTATGTGCCTATGTTTATATCCATACTATACTGTTTTGGTGACTATAGCCTTGTAGTATAGTTTGAAGTCGGGTAATGTGATGCCTCCAGGTTTGTTCTTTTAGCTTAGTCTTTTTCTGGCTATGTAGACTCTTTTTTGGTCCTTTATGAATTTTAGGATTGTTTTTTCTGGTTCTGTGAAGAATGATGATATTTTGATAAGAAAGTCATTGAATTTATAAATGGCTTTTGGCAGCATGGTCATTTTTATAATGTTGATTCTACGCATCCATGAGCATGGGATGTGTTTCTCATTTGTTTATATCATTTATGATTTATTTCAGCAATGTTTTGTTGTATTCATTGTAGAGGTCTTACATCTCCTTGGTTAGGTATATTCCTAGTATTTTATTTTAATTTTCAGCTATTGTAAAAGGAGTTGAGTTCTTGATTTGATTCCCAGCTTGCTTGCTGTTGGTGTATAGCAATGCTAGATCTGTATATATTAATTTTGTATCCTGAAACTCCAATGAATTCATTTACCAGATCTAGGAGCTTTAAAGATGAGTCTTTAGGGTTTTCTAGGTATACAATCATATCATCAACAAACACTGACAGTTTGACTTTCTCTTTACCAATCTGGATGTCCTTCATTTCTTTCTGTTGTCTGATTATTCTGGCTAGGACTTCCAGTACTATGTTGAATAGAAGTGGTAAAAGTAGGCATCCTTGTCTTCTTTTGGTTCTCAGGGAGAATGTTTTCAACTTTTCCCTTTTCAGTATACTTACTGTTGGCTGTGGGTTTGTCATAGATGGCTTTTATTACCTTAAGGTATGTCCCCTCTATGCCAATTTTGCTAACGGTTTTATTCATAAAGGGATGCTGGATTTTGTGAAATGCTTTTTCTGCATCTATTGAGATGATAATATGATTTTTGTTTTTACTTCTGTTTATGTAGTGTTTCACACTTATTGACTTACATATGTTAAACCAACCCTGCATCTCTTGTATAAAACTGACTTGATCATGGAGTATTGTCTTTTTGATATGCTGTTGGGTTCAGTTAGCTAGTATTTTGTTGAGGATTTTTGCATCTGTGATCATCAGGGATATTGGTCTGTGGTTTCCTTTCCTTTGCTTCATTCTTTCTTGGTTTTAGTATTAGGGTGATGCTGGCTTCATAGAATGATTTGGAGAGGGTTTCTTCTTTTTCTATTTTTTGGAAGAGTTTAAGTGGGATTGGTACTAATTCTTCTTTGAATGTCTGATAGAATTCAGCTGTGAATCCATCTGGTCCTGGATTTTTTTTTTTTTTTTTTTTTTGGCAATTTTAAAATTACTGTTTCAATCTCACTACTTGTTATTGGTCTGTTTAGAGTTTCTATTTCTTCCTGGTTTAGTTGAAGAGGGTTGTATATTTCTAGAAATTTATCCATCTCCTCTAGATTTTCTAGTTTCTGCACGTAAAGGTATCCATAGTAGCCTTGAATGATCTTTTGTATTTCTATGGTGTTGGTTGTAATATCTCCTATTTAGTTTCTAATTGAGCCTATTTCAATATTCTCTCTTTTCTTTTTAATCTCTATAAAGTTTTATTGAGTTTGTTTATCTTTTCAAAGAACCAGCTTTTTGTTTCATTTATCTTTTGTATTTTTTTTTTGTTTGAATTTCATTATTTCTTTTCTGATCTTTGTTATTTCTTTTCTTCTCCTGGGTTTGGTTTGTTCTTGTTTCTATAGTTCCTGGAGATATGAGCTTAGATTGTCTATTTGTGCTCCTTCAGACTTTTTGATGAAGGCATTTAATGCTGTGAACTTTCCTCTTAGTACTTCTTTTGCTGTATCCCAGAAGTTTTGATAGGTGTTGTCACTATTATCATTCAGCTCAAAGAATTTTTAATTTCCATCTTGATTTCATTGTTGACCCAGACATAATTCAGGAGAAGGTTATTTAATTTTCACGTATTTGTATAATTTTGAGGGTTCCTTTTGGAGTTAATTTTCAATTTTATTTCACTGTGGTTTGTGAGAGTATTTGATATAATTTTAATTTTTTAAAATTTATAGAGACTTGTTTTGTAGCCTATTATATGGTCTATCTTGGAAAATGTTTCCTGTGTTGGTGAAAATAATGTATATTCTGCAGTTGTTGGGTAGAATTTTCTTGTAAATATCGGTTAAGTCCATTTTTCCTAGAGTGTAGTTTAAGTCAATTGTCTTTTTGTTGACTTTCTGTCTTGATGACCTGTCTAGTGCTGTCAGTGGAGTATCAAAGTCTCTCACGATTATTGTGTTGGCATCTATTTCATTTCATAGTTCTAGTAGCAATTATTTTACAAATATGGGAACTCCAGTGGTAGGTGCGTATATATTTAGGATTGTAATATTTTCCTATTGTAGTAATCCTTTTATCATTGTATAATGTCTGTCTTTGTCTTTTTTAACTGTTGTTGCCTTAAAGTCTGTTTTGTCTGATATGAGAATAGCTAGTCCTGCTTCCTTTTGGTTTCTATTTGCATGGAATATCATTTTTTCTACCCCTTTACCTTAAGTTTATGTGAGTCCTTATGTGTTAGGTGAGTCTCTTGAAGACAGCAGATACTTGGTTGGTGGAGTTTTATCTATTCTGCCATTCTGTATCTTTTAATAAGTGGAGCATTTAGGCCATTTATATTCAATATTATTTTGAGATGTGAGATACAATTCCATTCTTCATGCTAGTTGTTGTCTGAATACCTTGTTTTTTGTTTTTCCGTTTTGTTATTGTTTTAAAGATCCTGTGAGATTTATGCTTTAAGGAGGTTCTATTTTGGTGTATTTCAAGGTTTTGATTTAAGATTTATAACTTCTTTTAGCATTTCTTATAGTGCTGGCTTGATAGTTGCAAATTTTTTCAGGATTTGTTTTTCTGAAAATTTTCAGCATTTGTTTTTCTGAGAAAGACTTCATCTCTCCTTCCTTTATAAAGCTTAGTATGGCTGGATACAAAATTCTTGGCTGATAATTATTTTACTTAATGAGACTAAACATAGGACCCCATTCCCTTCTGGTTTGCACCATTTCTGTGGAGAAATCTACTGTCAATCTGATAGGTTTCTCTTATAAGTTACTTGATACTTTTGCCTCACAGCTCTTAAGATTCTTTCCTTTGTCTTGACTTTAGATCACCTAACTATGGCTATGTGCCTAAGTGATGATCTTTTGGGGATGAATTTCCTGGGTGCCTGGTTTAGTTTACCTAACATAATGACCTCCAGTTCCATCCAGATTGTTGCAAATGACAGGATCTCATTTTTTTAAAAGGCTGAATAGTATTCCATTGTGTATAAGTACCACATTTTCTTTATTCATGCATCTGTTGACAGACACTTGAGTTGCTTTTAAATTTTGGCTATTGTGAATAGTGTTGTGATAAACACTGGAGTGCAGTCTTTGAGCTTCTTATATTTGGATGTCTACATCTCTAGCAAGACCTAGGAAGTTTTCCCCAATTATTCCCTCAAATAAGTTTTCCAAACTTTTAGATTTTCTTCTTCAAAATACCAATTATTCTTGTGTTTGGTTATTTAACATAATCTCAAATTTCTGGGAGGCTTTGTTTATTTTTTAAAAAATTCTTTTTTCTTTGTCTTTGTTGGATTGGGTTAATTTGAAAGCCTCATCTTCAAGCTCTGAAGTTCTGTCTTCTACTTGTTTGATTCTATCGTTGGGATCTTCTAGTGTATTTTGCATTTCTCTAAGTGTGTCTTTCATTTCCAGAAGTTGTGATTGTCTTTTCTTTATGATATCAATTTCTCTGGAGACTTCTTCACCTATATCCTGTATTTTTAAAAAAAATTTCTTTAAGTCAATTTTTAGCTTTCTCTGGCACTTCCTTGAGTAGCTTATTAATCAACCTTCTGAATTTTTTACCTGACCATTCAGGGATTTCTTCTTGTATGGATCCATTGCTGAAGAGCTAGTGATGTTTTGAAGGTGTTATAGAACCTTGTTTTGTCATATTACCAGAATTACTTTTCTAGTTCCTTCTCATTTGGGTAGACTGTTTCAGTGGAAAGATCTGGAACTCAAGGACTGTTGTTCAGGTTCTTTTGTCCCAGGGAGTAATCCTTTGATATGGTGCTCTCCTCTTTCTCCTGTGGATGGGGCTTCCTGAGAGCTAGACTGCAGTGATTGTTATTGCCCTTCTGGGTCTAGCCACCCAGCAGGGTTACTGGGCTCTGGAGTGATGCTGTGAAATGCCTGCAAAGAGTCCTGTGATGTGATCCATCGTCAGGTCTCTAAGCCATGGATACCAGCACCTGCTTTGGTGGAGGTGGCAGGGGAGTGCAGTGGACTCTGTGGGAGTCCTTGGTTGTAGTTTAGTTTAGTGCACTGGTTTTCTCAAATGCTGGTTATATGAGCAATAAAATTGTCACATGAACAAACTCAGAACCTCTGGTTAGTCAAGATGTTGCCGGCAGTGGAGTTAGCCATTGTTTTCTCCTTCTTTGGAGTAGGTTCGTTTGGTTATAAGTTGCTATAATGGCTTGAGTTGGTTGGCCTCCAGCCAGGAGGTGGCACTTTCAAGAAAGCACCAGTAGCAGTAGTAGAAAGGGGATATAATCTTGCCCTATGTTGGCCAGAATAAGTACTTGAGTTTCTCAGGTGATGGGTAGGGGCATAGAGCTTCCAAGAGTTTATGTCTTTTGTCCCTGCTACCAGGGCAGGTAGTGAAAAACCATCAAGTAGGGGCAGGGTTAGGTGGGTCTGAGCTCAGACTCTCCTTGGGCAGGGCTTGCTGTAGCCACTGTGGGGGATGGGAGGGTGGTTCTCAGGGCAATAGAGTTATGGTTCCAGGGGTGTTATGGCTGCCTCTGCTGTGTCATACAGTATGCCAGGGAAGTAGGGTAAAGCCAGCAGTGACAGGCCTCACACAGCCTCCATCCAGCCAACAAGGCCAGTCTCCCTCCCACTGTGAACCCCCAGCTGCACTGAGTTTATATCCAGGTAGCCATTGAGCAGGGATGATATCTTTCCCAGGCTATGATCCTCCCCACTGAGAGAGCAAACAAAGCTCTCAGGCCTCACCCCTCCTCACCTGGCTGAACCTTTAGCTTTGGCTTCTGTATTTATATCTGCACTTCCTATTCACCTCCCACCCCCAGAATCTGCTTAGGAAAATTTGTGCTTAGTCAGACTTATTACAATTTCAGCTAGGAGCTTCCTTCACTCTGTGACCCCTCCCCAATTCCACTGGCTGCCTTCCGCTCCCAAGGACCCCTGCAAGAAAAGGCCAGGAATGACTTTCTTGGGTTTGAGCTTGGATCAGGAATTCCTACAGGGCTCTTCCCACTGCTTTTTGTACTTTTATATTTTGCTCAGCTCCCAAAATCCATGTCAGCTCTAGGTAAGGTTAAATCTTTCTCCTATGATTGGGATTTTCAGGTTCTCCAGTGGGGATGTGTGTTCGGAGGTAGACCTTTGCCCCTCTCACACTTTGGGAACTCACAGTTTTCATGGCTATCTCACAGAGTTTACAGCGACAAGCAGATCCTTTTAAAGGGTCTGTGAATTCTTTAGGTTTTTCCTGGCATGTGCCTGTGGTAGTTCTTGGAGCAAAAGTTCACTGTGTGAATCTCCACGTGCTGTTCTGTCTGTCTGAGTGGGAGTGCATATTAGTTCTGTCTCTTATCTACCATTTTCCTCAGATGTCTGTTTATACAACCTTCTTGATGACAGAGAGTTTTCTGTGTTTTATTCACTACTGTATTTTAAGAATATAGGACAGTATTTGCCAAATAGAAGACACTCTGTGATACTGTGTTGTATAAATAAATGATACACTATTATCTCTCTGATTTTAAAGTATTTGTGTATCTCACTTCTTGCCTGCTTTTTCTCTTGGTTCTTGATCATCGTGCTTTGTTTACAGGTATGTTTTGTTATTTTTGATTTAAGCTCATCTTCTTTTAACTTTATTTATGAAAATTGTGTTCATCTAGAGAAGACTTATGTTTATTTCTGCCAGTTTCTTGGATGCGCTGCAAAGTTGGAGCAACTTGAAACTTAATTACTGGCTTTATGGTTTTTAGACTACCTAGGTAGTATTAATTCAGGCTGCATCAAATAAAAATCTGGATTTGGGATGTTTTGTTTGTTTGCTTTTTTCCTCCTCTTCCCATCATTAAAGTTCAAGGCAGACAATTTGTCTTGCTAGTGGTTTGGCAAACACATTTTTAGTCTACATGTACATTGGGCATTAACTTGCTAGGCCAACACTGTTCAACAGAAATGTAACATCTGCCATATATATATAATGTAAAATTTTCTAGTAGCAATATTAAAAAATAAAAAGATACAGGTAAAATAATTATATTCATATTTTTTCTTTAATATTATTTTAATATGTATGTAATCATATAGAAATTATTAATGATATTTTACATGTTTTCATCCTAAGTCTTTGAAATGTGGTTCTTCACACAGAGCACAGATCAGTTCCAACATTACAGTTTTATTGAAAACCATCTGTGTTTATGTTTCAAAATGTTACAGTTGAAAAGTAGATTTGAATGCCTAGGTTGTTCCAAACATAGCTAAAAGTTTCAAATAACTGAATTGAGTATCAGTTCTTAAAGTAAAATTAATTGAAATAAAATTAAAATTTAGTTTTTCAATATCATCAGACAGGTGCCAAGTTCTCAATATCCATATGTGGTTGGTGGCTACAGTGTTGGACAGTACAGATCTCAGGTCCAAATAAATGGGGGCCTCTTATATTAGATACTCACACCTTGGGCAGGCCCTGCTGCTTTTTTGTGTGTTTTCTGAACACTAAGAGACCATTGATAACCACATTTCATGGCCAACCGTGAATGGCAAATGTTTTTATGGAGTATTTGTATTCAGTGTTCCTCTTTCCACTGATACTTAGTCTTTCTTTTCTTTTTTATCTTCAAACTTCTATGTTTGCCATCCTTTTAATATACATTTTATGTAATGTTTTCAATACTTTATCCTGCATTTAAAACATTTAGTCATTGGGATAGTCAGCTATGTCATGCAGTCTTTGTTTCTCCCTGAAAAGGAAATCCTTTGAATCATTTGAACCTGGGGAGAAAATACAGAAAAGATTATTCTTCCAAAATACTTAACTCAACCCTCTCAAATTCCTCTACAGCTTTAGGGAAAAAATAAAGCAGTGATTTAAGTCATAAAAATAAAAAAGGGCTTACAATTTAAATGGGCTAGTTCATACCAAAGTTTATTGTTTGTGAAACAGTATAGTTCTCCTGATATTATTAAGATTAACAATGGGTATCCTATGTCTTGCTCTTGAAATATTATAAGAAGTAGAAAATTGCAAATGTTTCAAAATAAAAATAGCATCTACCATGAAGGGTTTATTTACTTGCTTTGAGAAATAGTATAGAAACCATCTTAACGGCAAATTTCTTATAATCTCTCTCGTAGTTCTCAAATTGTTTGCTATTGCTTTTTATGTTTTAATGCTAACATTATTTTGCTTCTCATACTCACAACTCTTCTTTATTTGTAACAGATAGTGTACAAGGAGAAGTAGAGTCTGTGTTTTAAAATGAGGTTAGTTGTCTTTTCATCTGAATGAAACGAAAGTTGACAGTTTTATTATAAAACGTGGTGCAACAAAAATGTACAATGCCTGAGCTATTGAACAACTAGTTTTCTTAGTAAACACATGGAGTTTTTATAAGTTAAAGAGGAACTAGGAATATGTATCATAAAGCATTTGACAACTGATTTGTTGCCGTACAAGTTAATAGCATAAATAAGTGAATATCTACAATAGAAGCATATAGTTTCTTGGTACACTTTGTGCTATTTATTTATACCATCAAATAAGTGTTCCATGAAGTAGGTTTACATTAGGTAGTTCGCTAATTTAACAATGACTTATTGAGCAACTACTACAGGCAAGGTGCCTTTTTGTAAGAGATACATAAATGAAAAGACCTTTTTTTTTTGTCCTAATGGAGCAAACTGAAAATATCCATTTTAAGTCATAATTTTCTAAGCACAAGAAAGGCCATTAACACTTATCAATAACATAAATGTATCCCATAAACTTTTTGTTTTTTTCCAACATTTGGTTAGACTTAATGTCCAAATTCTTCTGATCAGCTAAAGCCATATGCAACTGATTTCTGCTATGTATGTACCTTGATTTGCCCTCCATTGAACCTTAGCCAGAAACCATTTTTATTCTTCTCTAAACTTTTAGAGAATGGACTCATGTGTCTTATGTGCTATATTTCTTATTTGGCTTTATATTTTGTCTCAACCATACTTAATTTTCTTAGCTTTTTTTTTTTTTTTTTGATCTTAAAGTCAGAATCAATTCCTGCGTTGGCATAGTGCCCTATCTATATTAGGTTTTCCAACACTGAAAAAATGAAAAAGCAAAAAAAAAAAGTATTTTATATATTTTCCTTTACATATAGGCAAGAAACGTTGTTCTTTACATTGAATAGTGAAAGCTTATCTAGCATTTTTATCAGCGGGAAAATTCTAGAAGCTGGAAATTCTGGTGTAACCCAATACCAACTTTCAATCTAGTATTAGATAAGCTTAAGGAAGTTAATAGTAAATATATGTAACTTATTGTATTCAGAAAACTATTATTTACCGTTCCTGCAGTTTTTTAGTAACATGGTTAAGACAATGCCCCATAGAAATTTTAGAAATAATTACAATATGTAATTACTACAACACTGCCCTCTTATTCACTGAATGATTTCTAAGAAGTAGTGAAAGAGAATTACTTAGAAAAGGAAGTCATTTGAGACAAAAAAATTAAATATTGGAAATAATCTAACACCAGTATTTCATTTTGATGAAGTGACTTTTAAAATATCTAACTTTTTTTTTTCTGATTGATTGGCACTTAATTAAAATGTGATTTTGTTGTAGTTTTCAAATACACTGAAAACTGAGTTACACAGTAATGTAATTTGTAAGATCTATGGATAGATTACACAATAAATAATTTTACATATATTTGGAATTGGGGCATCATCAAAAATACATTATTAATTAAATGTAAATAATATATTTATACTTCAAAATTTAAAATTTTGAAAAACTTGTACTTAGACTTTGGCTAAATTGTACTTTTCATGGATAAAATGTTATTATTTTATCTGAAACTTTCTTCTTCTAGCCATAAAATATTATTTAAAATCAGAAGACGTACTTTATATTTGCTTGTTCAAATATCCTAATATTTGTCAGGTTTAAGAAATATTGTACAAACACTTTAGTTTTGCTTTAAACAGTGTGTCATTGAAAAGCAGTTTTTCTCTGATTATCGGAATGTGTTTTTCTGTTAGTATGATGACTGAGCTTTTCAAAATATTCACTGGGAGGAGAAAAAATTTACATGTTGCTGATAATAGACCTATTCTTCAAAATGCCAAAGGAAGTTGTGCTATCTGATGAACATTTTATTAAAAGTTGAGTGGAATAGTAATAAGGGAGGTTTTCTCTCCATCCTGAATTTATGTTTTCTCAGTTGGCCCACTTAAAATCCCAGGGGGAAGTACTTACCTTGGATAACGCTTTTTTCCCCTGTCCTCTTTACATTGACTTTACACATAGAGGCAAATATGTTTTGTCTAAGAGTTTTAAATTCTTGGATATGACAACTTTTTATTAGATTATGGCATAGTCTGAATTTAGCCATTTTGGACAATATATCATGCATGGTTATGATGATGAAAGATTCAAGGGTTACATGCTGACTGAAATAATGAGCCAGCTTCCAAGTAATTATGAAAGTAAATGTGTTTACAAGAATGGTTTTTGGTTTCAGTAAGATCTCTGCTACATTTTATTTATTCCTACACAGTGCTGTACTTATCATAATATGTAGTCACTAATTAGAATTGTTTGAAAAGAAAATTAACCTGATATAAAACTAATCTAATAAATCACAATGTTAAAACTAACTTATTGCATATCATGAACTTACATGTATTTTTATCTATGATGTTTAAGGGCATACATATTTTACGTGAAGATGTGGGAGAGTTGCAAAAGGTACATAAATATAAGCCTTCCAAAAGTATTTTAAATCAATATGATAGGGATTTTTTAGTGTAATGCTCTTTGTAGCATTTTTAGTAATTATGGCTTTAAACACTTAATATAAAATTTATTCATTACTTAAACTATTTTGAATGTAAATGTTGCCTTATTTTGAAATATTCAACAAATCTATGCATTGAAGATGAAAAGTATTTAAAATTTGAAGGAAAACTCAGTGAATAATAAGATTTTAAAATTATTGTAATTTCTCTCTTTTAAAAAATGCATTGCTTATCAATATGGAATAAGGGCTTATTTCATTATTAATCAAGACAGCTTTAATCTTAAAAAATGAATCAAAATTTGTTGTGTGCCTGATACCATTCAACACTGAAACAATTTTGGAAATATTATTTCCACACTCCCTATTTTTGACTTTGCCTTGACAATAGGTTCCACAGAAAATGGTATAGAAATTGAGCTTATTGCTTAGTCAAATGCACAAGTAGGGCTGATTTAAAATAACAGAAAATATCTATTTCACTTTTCTTTGATATTATCACTATTATTTTTCTTTTATTTTAGGTTCAGGGGGTACATGTGCAGGTTTGTTGCGTGGGTAAATTGCATGTTGTAGCAGTTTGGTCAACAAATTATTTTATCACCCAGGTAATGAGCATAGTACCCAATAGGTATTAGGTTGGTGCAAAAGTAATTGCCGTTTTTGGCATTAAAAGTAATGACAAAAACCAAAATGATAGTTTTCCGATTCTCACTCTCATCTCATCCTCCACCTTCAAGTATGCCGTGGTGTCTGTTATTGTCTTCTTGTGTCCACGTGTACTCAGTGTTTAGATCTCACTTACAAGAGAGAACATGCAGTATTTGTTTTTTGGTTTCTGCGATACATGGCTTAGGATAATGATCTTCAGCTCCATCTGTGTTGCTGCAAAGGACATGACTTTGTTCTTCTTTATGGCTATGTATAATTCCATGATGTGCGTACCACATTTTTTAATCCAGTCTGTCATTGATGGATATCTAGGTTGATTCCACATCTGTGCTATTTTGAATAGTGCTGTGATAAACACACGTGTGCATGTGTCTTTATGGTCGAACAATTTATATTCCTTTGGGTATATACTCAGTAATGGGGTTGCTGGGTCAAATGGTAATTGTGTTTTAAGTTCTTTGAGGAGTCGCCACACTGCCTTTCACAATGGCTGAATTAATACACCCCCATCCAGCAGTGTATAAGCATTCCCTTTTCTCTGCAACCTCACCACCATCAGTTATGTTTGGACTTTTTAGTAATAGCCATTCTGTCTGGTGTGCTATCATGTCTCATTGTGGTTTTGATTTGCATTTTCCTAGTGATTGGTGATATTGAATATGTTTTCATATGCTTGTTGACCACATGTACATGTATATCTTCTTTTGAGAAGTGTCTGTTCATGTCCTTGGTCCATTTTTTAATGGGATTGTTTGTTTTTATATGATAATTTGTTTATGTTCCTTATAGATTCTGAATATTAGACCTTTGTCAGATGCAGAGTTTGCAAATATTTTCTCCCATTTTGTAGGTTGTCTGTTTACTCTTTCGGTAATTTCTTTTACTGTGTAGAAGCTCTTTAGCTTAGGTGCCATTTGTCAATTTTTGGTTTTGTTGCAATTATTTCTGGCATCTTTTTCCTGAAACCTCTGCCATGGCCTATGTTCATCATGGTATTTCCTAGGTTTTCTTCTAGGACTTTTATAGTTTTATGTTTTACATTTAAGTGTTTACTCCATCTTGAAGTGATTTTTGTATATGGTATGAGGAAAGGCTCCAGCTTTATTTTTCTGCATGTGTCTAGTCAGTTATCCCAGCAATATTTATTATATAGGGAATCCTTTCCTTATTGCTTGTTATTGTGAACTTTGTCAAAGATCAGATGATTGTATAGATGTGTGGCTTTATTTCTGGGTTCGCTAACCTGTTTCCTTAGTCTGTGTATCTGTTTTTGTATCAGTACCATGATGTTTTTATTATCGTAGCCTCGTGGTACAGTTTGAAGTCCAGTAGTGTGATGCCTCAAGCTTTGTTCTTTTGCTTATGATCGCTGTGGCTATCTGGGCTCTTTTAGATTCCATATGAATTTTAGAATAGTTTTTTCTTATTCTGTGAAAAATGTAATTGTTATTTGATAGAAATAGGATTGAGTCTGTAAATTGCTTTGGATAGAATGGCCATTTAAACAATGTTGATTTTTCCTATTCATGAGCATGGAATTATTTTATTTGTTTGTGGCATCTCTGATTTCTTTTAGCAGTGTTTTGTAATTCTTGCTATAGACATCTTTTACAAATCTGTTTAGCTGTGTTCTTAGGTATTTTATTCTTTTTGTGGCTGTTGTGACTGAAATTCTATACTGAACATTGATTTTTGTATCCCAAAGCTTTGCTGAAGTTGTTTATCAATTCTAGGAGTCTTTGGGCAGAGACTATGGGGTTTCCTATGTAGGGAAAAATATCATTCATGAAGAGAGGTAGTTTGACTTTCTCTCTCATATTTGGATGCCTTTTATTTCTTTCTCTTGCCTGATTGCTCTGGCTAGAACTTCCGGAACTAAGCTGAATAGGAGTAATAAGAGAGGTCATCCTTGTCTAGTTCTGGTTCTCAAGAGGAATGTTTCAGCTTTTGGCTATTCAGTGTGATATTGGCTGTGGGCTTGTCATAGATGGCTCTTTTTATTTTGAGGTATGTTCCTTTGATGCTTAGTTTGTTGAGGGTTTTTAAAATGAAGGGATGTTGAATTTTATCAAAAGACTTGTCTGAGTCTGTTACAATGATCATGCTTTTAGTTTTGTTTATGTGATGAATCACATTCATTGATTTGCAGGTATTGAACCAATATTGCATCCCAGGGATAAAGCCTACTTGATCATAGAAGATTAACTTTTTGATGTGCTGGTAGATTTAGTTTACTAATATTTTGAGCATTTTTGCATCTGTATTCATCAGGAATATTGGCCTGCAGCTTTTTTTTTTTTTTTTTTTTCATTGTGTCTCTATCAGATTTTGGTATCTAGATGATGTTGACCTCTTAGAATGAGTTATCGAGGGGTCCCTCCTCCATGATCTTTTGGAATATTTTCATTAGGACTGGTACCAGCTCTTCTTTATACATCTGGTATAATGTGGCCGTGAATCCATCTAGTCCAGGGCTTTTTCTGGTCGGTAGTTTTTTGTTTTTCGTTTTTTTTTCTGATTAAATTTCAGAACTCATTATTGGTCTGTTTAGGAATTCGGTTTCTTCCTGGTTCAATCTTGGGAGATTGTAGTTTCCAGGAAATTATCCATTTATTCTAGGTTTTTCAGTTCATGTGCATAGAGGTGTTCATAATAGTCTTTGAGGGTTTTTTGTATTTCAGCGGGACTAGTGGTAGGGTTCCCTTTGTCATTTCTGATTGTGTTGATTTGAATCTTCTCCCATTTTTATTTGCTGGTTTTTTAGTTGTCTATCAATCTTAGTTATTCGTTGATATTTTGTATAGTGTTCCTTTTCTCCATTTTGTGAGCTCAGCTCTGATTTTGGTTATTTCTTTTCTTTTGTTAGCTTTGGGGTTGGTTTGCTTTTGTTTTTCTTATTCCTCTAGGTGTGATGTTAGGTTGTTAATCTGAGATCTTTCTAACTTTTTGATGTGGGCATTTAGTGCTATAACTTTCCTCTTAACACTGCTTCAGCTGTGTCTCAGAGATTCTGGAATGCTGTATCTTCGTTCTCATTGGTTTCAAAGAATTTCTTGATTTCTGCCTTAATTTTGTTTTTTGCCCAAAAATCTTTCAGGAGCAGGTTTATAAATTTCCATATAATTGTATGGTTTTGAGAGATCTTCTTAGTATTGATTTATATTTTTACTGTGCTTTGGTCTGAGAGTATGATTGGTATGATTTCAGTTTTTTTGAATTTGTTGACAATTGCTTTATGACTAGGGTCTGGTTGATTTTAGAGTATGTGCTATGTGCACACAAGAAGAATGTGTATTCTGTTGTTCTTGGCTGGGATGTTTGGTGGATGTTTGTTAGGTTCATTTGGTCAAGTGTCAAATTTAAGTCCTGAATACCTTTGTTAGTTTTCTGTCATCTTGATGATCCATCTAATACTGTCAGTGGGGTGTTCAAGTCTCCTACTATTACTGTGTGATTATATCAGTCTCTTTATAAGTCTCTAAGATTTTGTTTTATGAATCTGGGTCCTTCAGTGTTGGATGCATATATATTTAGGACAGTTAAGTCTTGTTGAATTGAACCCTTTATTGTTACGTAATGTCCTTCTTTATCCTTTTTGATTACTGTTGCTTAAAAGTCTCTTGTCTGAAATAAGAATAAGAACCCCGGTTCTTCTTTGTTTTCCTTTTGCTTGATAGATTTTTCTCCATCTCTTTACTTTGAAACTATGGATGTTATTGCATGTGAGATGGGTCTTTTGGAGATAGGAAGGAGTTGGGTCTTGCTTCTTTATCCAACTTGCCATTCTCTACCTTTTAAGTGGGGTGTTTAGCCCATTTACATGCAAGTTTAATATTGATACATGTGGAGTGATCCTCTGTCATTGTATTATTAGCTGGTTGTTATGTAGACTTCATGGTGTGGTTGTTTTAAAGTGTCAGTAGTTTTTGTACGTAAGCATGTTTTTGTGGTGCTGCTAACCTTCTTTCATTTCCATGTTTAGCACTCCCTTAAGGACCTCTTGTAAGGCAGGTCTGGTGGTAACAAATTCCCTTAGCATTTGCTTGTCTGAAAATGATTTTATTTCTGCTTTACTTATGAAGCTAAGTTTGGCTGGATAATTCTTGGTTGGAATTTCTTTTCTTTAAGGATGCTAAATATAAGCCCCAATCTCTTCTGGCTTCTAGTCTTTCTGCTGAAATGTTCACTGTTAGCCTGATGTGGTTCTCTTTGCAAGTAACCTGCCCCTTCTTGCTAGCTGACTTCTTTAGCATTGACTTTGGAGAATCTTATGACTATGTGTCTTGGAGATAGTTTTCTTGTATAGTGTCTTACAGGGTATCTCTGAATTTCCTTAATTTGACTGTCAACCTCTCTAGTGAAGTTGTGGAATGTTTCATGGACAATATTCTCAAATTTGTTTTCAAAGTTGCTTGCTCTCTCTCTCCCTCTCATGTATGGATTCCAGTGAGTTGTAGATTTGATCTCTTTACATAATCCCATATTTCTTGGAAGTTTTGTTCATTATTTTTTCTTGATTGTTCTCTGACTGATTTAGTTCAGATATCCAGTCATCAAGCTCGATCAGATCAGTTTGAGTTTTTCAGCTCGATCAGATCAGTTTGACTCTTTCTTGATATGAATATTTCATCTTTCAGCTCCTGTATCACTTTAGTTAATTCGTTAGATTTCTTGAAGTGGGTTTCAACTTTCTCCTGAATGTCTATGATCTTGCTTGCCATCTAGATTCTGAATTCTATGCATGTTATTCCAGTCATTTTAGTCTAGTTAAGAGCCATTGCTATGGAGCTAGTGCAGTTGTTTGGTGATAAGAAGACACTGGCATTTTGAGTTGCCAGAGTTCTGATATCAGTTCTTTCTTGTCTGTGGGGGCTGATACTCCTTTAATCTTTGAAGTTGCTTTCCTTTGCATGGGGTTTTATTGCTTTTATATTCTCTTATGCCCTTGAGGATTTGACTGTGGGTTTAGTCAACTAGTTTACTTTCTGGATAATTTCAGTGGGTCAAGGCTTAGCTTGTTACTCCTGGGTTGCCTGCTGTAATGCTGGGGGGCTGGAACCAGGCCCAGGCTTTGTTCTCTGGTCCTTGAGGTTAAGCAGCGGCTTTGCTAGAGGGACCAAGGTGTAACTGGTCCACTGTCAACAACACTCTGATGGGGGTGCTGGAAAAAGTGTGGCAGTGGGGTCCGTGCGTGGGCACACATGCCAGCAGCAGCAGGAAATATTGTTTTTTTAATTTTTATTTTATTCATGTAGAAGAATGTTAAGGGGTCATAAATGAACTTATTAGCTATAGAAGCTTAATTTCACATTATTCATTTTAATAATGTTATTCTCTATTTCACAGATTAATATATAATTTAACTTTCAAAATGTTATCTGTGTCTCTAATTTAATTGTGTTTTACTGCATACAACTTATGAAATTACTTTATAGTGTTATAATAATTAGCATTAAATATTGCTAAAAAATATCAGGAGTTCTATAAACTTGAAGAAAATTGATATATCATTTTTATATGTGATCAGAAGTCTTATGAAATGTTAATACTTGATAAATTATTACTATATATAAAGTATATTTCAGAAGGCTGAAAATATTTATTTGGTAACTAAAAGCACATTTCAATTTGACAAGATGGGAATTTGTTGTCTAGAACACTATATATTGCCCTAACATCTCAATTAGCCTACCTAGTAAACACATTTGCTATTGTAGTGAGCAAGCAGGGATTTTTCTGTGTGGTTTTGTTGTCTTTCAGTACTTCATTTTAATCAGAGCTGAATTAGAGAACTAGGAATGTCAGACCTGGAAGGAACCAAATATGTCAACTTTATCAAGTTTATGAGACTTTGCCAGGAGATTCTCCATTTGTTCTTTTAGTCCAAATAAAAGCAAGTATAGTCATGCACCACATAATAATGCTTTGGTCAATGATGGATTGCATATATGACAGTGGCCTCATAAGATTATAATGTATTTCTGCTGTAGTTTTCTCTGTTCAGATATGTTTAGATACACCAATACTTACCATGTGTTACAATGCCCTACAATATTTATACAGTAACATGCTGTACAGGTGTGGTGGCTCACACCTGTAGTCCCAACACATTGGGAGACTGAGGCGGGAGCATCCTGTGAGGCCAGGAATTCCAGACCAGCCTGGACAACTGAGCAAGACCCTGTCTCTAAAACAAAATCCAAAGCAAACAAACTAACAAAAAACCCGCGTTTAAAAAACAGATGAAAATGTCTACTATTTGTATGTGTTAAGCACTTATATAAGCCAGTGCTGTTCTATGAGCTTTACTTGTGTTAATTATTTTTATAATTCTCAAAACAATCCTATAATTTAGGTATTCGTATTATTTTTGTTTTATGTATAATGCAACTGTAGAAGGGTTGTTACAACACAGTTTATTTATAATGGCCAAATCCTTCAGTGGCTTATGTAAACAACTTCATTGTATGAGAATAGTAGCCCTATCAGTGGACTAAAAAGCAGTACTTCCACTAATTTGGGCAAGTCACTTAGATATTTCTGTCTGTATTTACTAAGGTTTCATGCAATTGTAACATCATCTGATTTTATTGCTTAAGCTCTGGGAATACTGTATTTATAATTATTTAATAATATAATGATGTGAGTGAATTCTATTATGGTGTCCAGGGTGACAAAAATATCATCCCTAGGAGATATTAAGAATAGATGCTAAAACTAGGCATTCTTTTGTCTTTGCTTCTTTGTTAATATCTGTGGAAATCTTTGTATTAGAAAATCTATAAGTGAAGAAAATGTTAAAGTAGCTTATTTAACAACATGTGTTTTTTAAAAAGCTACTTTGGTTCTAGGTAACATAAATCAATATGAGCAAGTTTATGCAAGACAGGGAATTGATTGGAACAGTCTGGAATGTCACAACTTCTAAGGAAATATTAATGTTCAGATCTTATGGGAGGTGGAGTTCAGATCAGCTCTACTCCACGAATCTTAGCGGAGGATTTAATGTTCCCTCATTCTATGGCTTAACCATTAATCTCAAAGACTTATCTCCAAATCACCCAATTCAAATTATTGGGTGATAATTTGATTGGCCCATGTCATATTATATGCCCACCCTGTTGTATTATTTCTGGCTAGAGGGCTATGTTCCCTTAATAAAAGAAAAAAGGTCCTTGCTGTTGGTAGATATCTTTATAGATGAGGTAGGCAGTTCTCAAAATAACATACCAGGATATACACGCCAATATGATCTATGTTAATATTACAGTTGGGAAAACCATCAGATAAAGTTTTTTTTCCTTCCTTCCCCCATGTAATAAATGCATTACAAACATGGCAAAAATACTACCTGCTTCACCGAATCCGCACTCTATAATGTGGTCTTGTAGCTCTGCTCATCAAGAGATGGAGTCTTTGAATCTGAGCTGGCCCTATTTTGGTCAAAAGACATTGTAAGTTATGTAGTGTTAGTTCTGAGGCCTGGCCTCTAGCATCTTCTTTTTTTTTTTGTTTGTTTCTTTTATCTCTATTCATGTCTTGTGAAAAAGCCCAAACCATCCTTCTGAATTCTAAAAGACACCTCCTAACAGTGCTACTGTGCAGCCTGTGGCCACAATGTGATTGAGGCCTTTCTAGACCAGCCAGTTTCCAGCCAACTCACCAGCTGCTTGTGGATGCATGATGAACAAGCTCAATCAGGATCAGTTGAGACTGGCTTAGTTTAGTAGAACCACCTCACTGACCCGTAGACTTAGGAGCAATAATAAATGCTTTTTGTTTTAAATCATTGAGTCTTGAAGTTGTTTCTTTTGGAGTAATAGCAAATGTGCACACCCAATTCAACAAATAACTATTTTCCCCCAATTTTTCAGTTTTCCTGTATAGTGAAATAGTTTTCCCATTTGGTGTTAGAATGAGTCCTTATTTAAATGTAAGAATGCAAAGTAACTCAATTTTCCCAAGATTATTTTATATTCTATTTGGTGAAAATAGTTATAAGTATTTTGTAGAAAATTTTGGCTACTCTCAAGTGTTTTTTAAACTTCTATTTTGAAATTGGTTTTGTGGTATAGTTAATTATCATGTAATCACCAAACTGCTTATTTGAACATTTCAAATTATTTTAGCTTTGCCTGTACAAATGAGTTCTTTTTCAAAATAGCGATAGAAATATAATTATACATAAAGAATAGAATGAGAAGAAATCAAACACATTTGTTTTGCTGTAATAAATACAAATAAGGATTCACATGAATGAAATACTTATTTATGAATTTCTAAAAGTGAAAAACAGCTATGAACTCTTTTCTTCCTGTTCAGACATTTCTAATCTTTAAATTCATTTATTATTATTTTCAGTAAAGCCTGTGTTCCTGATCACAAGTGGATGGTATCTAGACTGGAATCAAATTCAACTTATAAACCCAATAGAGAATCATTGACCTCCTCATACTGTTGGATCTTCTTTTCCAAACGTCTCTTGTCAACTTTTTTTATTCGTACAAACCTGTTTCTTGTATTTTTCATAAATACCTTACGCTAATTTCCTAATATTTACATTTTTAAAGATAGCTTTTGATAGAATCTTGGTAATGTACTTTTAAAACTATGAACATGCACACATGACATTCTCATTGATTCTATTAATGTGATTAATTGTATTACTGGCTTTCCAAATGCTAAATTTCATATGCATAGCTGGCATAAAGGGCACTAGATTATGAGATCATGATATAATGCTTCACTGTGCTGACACAATGATTTCTAAGATTTAAAATTTTTAAGTTTACATTCATATGTCCTATATGTCTATAAAAATCTTTTTCTAAAACTTTTAGGTTCAGGGGTACATGTGCAGGTTTATTTTATAGGTAAATTGTGCATCACGTGGTTTCAGTGTACAGATTATTTCATCACCTATGTTAGAAGCATAGTATCTGACAGTTCTTTAGTCCTCTGCCTCTTCCCACCCTCCACTCTCAAGTAGGTCCCCATGTCTCTTGTTTTATACTTTCTATCCAAGTGTACTCAGTGTTTAGCTCCCACTTATAAGTGAGAACATCTGGTAGTTGGTTCTCTGTTCCTGCATTAGTTTGCTAGGGAATATGACCTCCAGCTCCATCCATGTTCCTGCAAAGGACATGATCTTGTTCTTTGTTATGGCTACATAGTATTCCATGGTGTGTATATACCACGTTTTCATTTCCTTTTTTTAAAATTTATTTTATATTTACAAACAATACACCTACATTTATAGATCAAATGAATATTGTCATCTTTTTTTAGTGCCCAATAGGTAGTTTTTTATTTTATTTTAATTAATTAATTAATTAATATTATATTTTAAGTTCTAGGGTAAATGTGCACAATGTGCAGGTTTGTTATGGCCCATATAGCTTGTAATTTCATTAGGTATCGATCTCCTAAGCTATCCCTCTCTCGCTTTCCACCACCCCCACGACAGGCCCAGCTGAGGGGGGGGGGGGGGGGGGGTGTGATGTTCCCCCACCCTGTATCCAAGCCGTGTCTCATTTGTTCAATTCCCACCTATGAGTGACGAACATGCGGTGTTTGGAGTTTTTCTGTTCTTGCCATAGTTTGCTCAGAATGGTTTCCAACTTCATCCATGTAACTACAAAGGACATGAACTCATTCTTTTTTACAGCGCATTAGTATTTCCATGGTGGTAGCATGTGGCCGATATTTTTCTTAATCCAGTCTATCATTGGATGGGACAGTTGGGGTTCGTTCCACAGTCTTTGCTATCATGAATAGTGCCTGCAATAAACATATGTGTGCAATGTGTCTTTATAGCACGGCATGATTTATAAGTCCTTATGGGTACTATACCGCAGTAATCGGCGATGACCTGGCGGTCAAATGTACTTTTCTCGTTCTAGATCCTTGAGGAATCGCCACACTGCTCTTCCAAATGGTTGAACTAGTTTTTTACAGTCCCACCAACAGTGTAAAAGTGTTCCTATTTCTCGCAACATCCCTCTCCAGCACCTGTTGTTGCCTGATTTGTTTAATGATCGTCCATTCTACTGGTTGTGTATTTGTATTCTTTTCTATTGTTGTGTTTTTTGTTTGCTCATGTCTTGATTGGCTGTGATAGTGATGATGAGCATTTTTTCATGTGTCTGTTGGCTGCATAAATGTCTTCTTTTGAGAAGTGTCTGTTCATATCCTTCGCCCACTCTTTGATGGGGTTGTTTGATTTTTTCTTGTAAATTTGTTTAAGTTCTTTGTAGATTCTGGATATTAGCCCTTTGTCAGATGAGTAGTTTGCAAAAATTTTCTCCCATTCTGTAAGTTGCCACATTATATAATCTGTCATTGATGGGCATTAACATTAATTCTATGTCTTTGCTGTTGTGAATAGTGCTGCAATGAACATCCACATGCATGTGTCTTTATGATAGAATGATTTATATGCTATATACACACTGTGTATATATTTGGGTATATACACACTGTGTATATATTTGGGCATATACACAGTAATGGGATTGCTGGGTCTCATGGCAGTTCTGTTTTTAGCTCCTTGAGGAATCATCACACTGCTTCCACAATGGTTGAACTAATTTACACTCCCACCAACAGTGTATGAGCAGCCCATTTCTTCACAACCTCACCAGCAAGTATTTTTTGATTTTTTTTAGTAATAGCCAATTTGACTGTTGTTAGGTGGTATTTCATTGAGGTTTTGATTTGCATTTGTCTAATGATTAGTGATGTCGAGCATTTTTTCATATGCTTATTGGCCACCTCTATATCTTCTTTTGAAAAGTATCTGTTCATATCCTTTGCCTAATTTGTAATGGGGTTATTCATTTTTTGCTTGTCAATTTGTTTACATTGCTTATAGATTCTGGATATTTGATTTTTGTCAGATGCATAGTTTGCAAATATTTTCTCCATTCTGTGGGTTGTATGTTTATTGATAGTTTATTTGGCTGTGCAGAAGCTCTTTAGTTTAATTAGGTCCCATTAGTCAACTTTTGTTTTTGCTGTAATTGCTTTTGGCATCTTCATCTTGAAATCTTTTCCAGGTCCTATGTCCAGCGCGATATCTCCTAGTTTATCTTCCAGTGTTTTTATATTTTTAGGTTTTAAATGTAAGTCTTTAATCCATCTTGAGTTAATGTTTGCATACAGTGTAAGGATGGGCTCCAGCTTCAATCTTCTGTATGTGGCTAGCCAGTTATCACGGGACATAATCTGCTATCCAAGTGCCTCCTGGGGGAATGTGGGGTTGTGCCTGCCTGCAAAGTTCAGGCAGAAGTACGACTTGTGGACTGGAAGCTCTAGCAGTCCTGGCTATGAGAAGTTGAGGTAGGTGTAGTTGCCCATCCTGCCATCCATGTATTTCCCAGGACAATAGGAGGCTGCACCCTCTCGCTGGGTTCACACAGAAGTGGGACTTCTGGGCTGGAGCCTTCAGTAGGTATTTATCACTTGGCTACCAGTGATGAGAGTGGCTGGAGTTGTTGGCCATGCTATCTGTTTTTTGCCTAGGGCAACAGGAGGCTGTGGCCACCAGCTGAGTTCAGAGATAAGTGGGACTGCTGGGCCAGAAGTTGGCACTGAACTTTGTCTGGTGATGGAAGGTGGAGCAATCTTACTGCTCCCAGGGACCATGACTGTGGACTCTGCCGGGGCTATGGTGCCCATGCTGGTCAGCTCCAAGGCCCAAGGCTTGTAGAGGTTCCCCTGGACTTGAGAGTTGCCCTTGCAAAGCATTCACGTGGCGCTGTGCTTGTCTAATAGTGCAGTGGGGAGTGTAGGGGGCCAGGTGCATTCTCCCATTGTTAATCTTTCACAGTTCCCTTTGGAGAATGTGAATCCCCCAGACAGCTCTCATTCATTCACCTTTGCCGTGTTGGAGACGTTCTCCTGGCTCCATGCTGAGCCTAAATGGGCTGGTACCCACCTTTGCTCCTTTCTTGCTCTCTGTGTCACCCTGCTGCCCGATGGATCCCAACGTGGTTTCTCAGATGACTATCCTGCAGGATCTGTGTTCACTAGCTCTTTTGTTTCCTTTCCGTGAGAGCAGCACACACGAGCTGCTTCTAGTTTGCCATCTTCACCTTTTAAAGTGAATTATATAGTATATTCATTAACTTATGTAGAAATAGATTATTTTCTGTCATTTATAGTTTTGATTCTTTCCAAATTGCTTATGTTGGTGGAATAGAGTAGAATTTAGAACAGAAGTATGCAGATTTGTCTGATAGATTGGTAGTTTGATAGATAGATGTAAAAATGGATGGAATGCGTGGTAAACTGGTTAGTACAATGTCTGGTACGCAGTTTTCCCTCAATAAATATGAGCTGGGTATCATCTTACAGAGGTTTGTTGTTAAAATTATTGTATACACCATGGGGAGGTATTAATCTTAAAAATAAAACAATTGTTGAGAAGTAGCATCATTAAACAGAATATTTTGAAAATGTCATATGATGTTTTTCACTATGATTTAATTTATTTGCCTGAACAATCAAAATTGTTCATAAAAGAGGACTCAGGCTTGGACCTTTTAAACAGCTGCAATATAGTGCACTTTACTTAAAATACATATGCTGCAAGATACTTTTCAATTTAGGATTTGGAAAGGTGATGGCGAAATTATAGTTGTCAAAATGGTGATTTTCAATAAGTACTGTAATTAGCATGCATTGCTCCTAGAAATTATACTTTTTAGCAATGGGCCATGCATGACTCACTTGTATTTGCATATAATCAGTGCATGTTAGAAATAAATGTCCATTTATCTTCAGAATAGAAAGAATGAAAATTTGGCCTAAAAAGTGATGTTAATTAAAGTACCTTATCAGATCCTACCCATATCTTATATGAAATGTCGTTTTTGTGTTCTGCAGAGAACTCTGTTAACGTTAGTTACATGCTCTTTCAAATTTAGTCTGTGCCAGGTTGTGAAAGCCACTGGGGAGCTCCTTCTTTTCTCTGATTCCTGGATAAATAGACCAAGAATTCTCTTTAAGCATTTGGTAAATATGTATAACTCCTCTTGAAGCCACCTGCCACACCCACGCCTGTTGTAAAGAAAGCACCATACTTCATCACAACAGATTTTCAGAGTGAACTCCATGGAATAAGTCTAACAGTTGTTCAGAACTTGCAGCAGACATCATTTGTTCCTTTGCTCTCAGAAGTTTTGCTCAGATGCTTATCACTGTGCCTGAGCTTTCATATCTGCCTTTGGGTTCCTCTGATCTGGGGACCCTTCTTGACTCCTTTCCTGTCTTTTTTGAATCATGTCTCTCTGGCATAATGTTGGATCGGCACCTTCTTTTAACTTCAGTACACCAGATTTGCTGCATTCAGAGAATACTTCCATCTCTAGATCAAGAAGACAAGTTGCTTCCTGGGAGACCAGCTTCCAATCTTCTCATGACAAGAGATATAAATACTGGGAATTCTTGTAATAAGAAATTTAATTTCAGCTTTTCTTTTCTTTCTTTTTTTTTTTTTTTAGCAAATATTCAGCATTTATTTAGATCGGTACCACCTTACTCCTGCAAGAATAACCATATTCGAAAAATCAAAAATAATAGATGTTGGTATGGATGCAGTGAAAATGGAGCACTTCTATACTGCTGGCAGGAATGTAAACTAGTATAACCACTATAGAAAGCAGTACAGAGATTCCTTAAAGAACTAAAAGCAGAACTACTATTTGATCCAGCAGTGCCACTACTCGGTATCTACTCAGAGGAAAAGAAGTCAGTATATGATAAAGACACCTGCACATACATGTTTATAGAAGCACAATTTGCAATTGCAAAAATATGGATAAAAATACAGCCCAAATGCCCATCCATCAATGAGTGGATAAAAAAAATTGTGCAACGTATATATAGGATGGAATACTACTCAGCCATAAAAAGGAATGAATTAATGGCAATTGCAGCAACTTGGATGGAACTGGAGACTATTATTCTAAGTGAAGTAACTCAGGAATGGAGAACCAAACATTGTATGTTCTCACTTATAAGTTGGAGTTAAGCTATGAGAATGCAAAGGCATAAGAATGATACAATGGGCTGGGCACGGTGGCTCATGCCTGTAATCCCAGCACTTTGGGAGGCCAAGGTGGGTGGATCACCTGAGGTCAGGAGTTTGAGACCAGCCTGGACAACATAGTGAAACC
>NW_016823935.1:415624-439880 GCF_001698545.2 Rhinopithecus bieti | reverse complement strand
TTTTTTGAGACGGAGTCTCGCTCTGTCGCCCGGGCTGGAGTGCAGTGGCCGGATCTCAGCTCACTGCAAGCTCCGCCTCCCGGGTTTACGCCATTCTCCTGCCTCAGCCTCCCGAGTAGCTGGGACTACAGGCGCCCGCCACCTCACCCGGCTAGTTTTTTGTATTTTTTAGTAGAGACGGGGTTTCACCATGTTAGCCAGGATGGTCTCGATCTTCTGACCTCGTGATCCGCCCGTCTCGGCCTCCCAAAGCGCTGGGATTACAGGCTTGAGCCACCGCGCCCGGCCGATTTTTTTTTTTTTAATTTCAGCTTTTCTAACAAGTGACTCTCACCAACTTACCATTCCCACCAAATACACATATTCTAAATCTTTGATAAAAGGTCGATAATATGTTCTTGCTTTTCTCTTTACATATATTTTATCAAAGTTTTCAGGTCATTGATTATTCTTTTATGTGCCCAAATATCCAACTTCATTTTAAATTAAGGATTTCCTTAAATATACATATGTAACAAACCTGCACGTTATGCACATGTACCCTAGAACTTAAAGTATAATAAAAAAATGAAAAAAAAAATCTCTCTGTTTCAGGGTGATGGAAAAGGTTGTAAATCTCATCAGTCTTATCCAGCTCCTTCCTTATCATGTAAGGAAATGAGCAGATTATGTTTATTGAAAGTATGTTTGTTAAAGCCTGATTGAGCAAGCACAGTGAGCATTGATTTGATTCAAGATTTCAGAAGTTCTAGCATTTGTGAAACACTCATATTTAGATTAGACACTTAATAGATGTGTTTCATTTGCAAAGAAAACATTTTGCCAGACTTTCGATAAAATTGTATATGAAATCATCCAGAGATTATGACATTTACTATGACTAGCCAAGATAATTCCTATGAATTTCTTTGAAAATGGGGAAAAAATGTCCAGTTGCATCCTTCTAAAGCTGGTTTCTAGAGATAATTTTTTTTTACTAATATTTTGAATAAACTACTTCTGATCGAATCTGTATACCCAAAGGTATGTCCTGCTGCGTTAATTTTCAGTTTAATTCAGGATATCACATTGAATAACATTATGTAGTATTCACAACTAGTATTATATTTAAAGCAGCCTGGAGGATAAATGGATTCCTGTAGACATTTATTTAAGAACCTATACTTTTTCTCAGAGAGGAGTTAATTCTGACTGCTGCAAACAGAATGAAGTCTTGTCCCACTGACTTCGTTTGCTTCTCTGTTTCCCATGTGGTGATTCTAAATTCTCTGCATTCTGTGTCACTGCTCTCCAATTGATAAAGGAGTTCTGGTCCTTAGTTACCTTTTGCCCAGGATGTCATGCTTCTCCAAAGTCCTATCATAATGAAGTTAATTTTGCTGTCATAGTCTCAGGCTCTGTTTGTTGACAACTGATAGGTGTGCTGGATATAGCTTAGCTTCTTGAGTATGACTGAGCAAGTGTGTCCCTGGCTTTATTTAAGTGCCTTTTAATATAAGAAAGTGATGCTTAAAGAAAGAAAGTGATGTTTTAAATGGTGTTACTTAATTCCTGAATCTATGTGGGCTCCCAAATTTCTATATTTTCAATTTTGTTTCATTATATTCAATGTATAATAGTTTATTTTTCAAATTAGCAAAATGGTGTAAGCTATTTTAAAAAATCAAACATTGCTGAAACTTATAAGGTAAAATAGTCAAATTTCAATTCCCTAGAGGAATTCCTTTAACAAACATTTTTCTGTACAAGTTAAATATCTATGAAGCCTGCTAGTAACATCCAAGTGTGAAGCAAACTTTTTTCTTCTCGTAGCCTTTTAATTTGCTCGATGTAATTAGTTTATTCATTGGATGGAAATATAGGAAATTCCATGAATTTTGGTTTTATTTTAAGATAAAAAGATCAGTCTGGATTCAGAATACCCAATTTTATGTAATAGTCAATATATCAGCATTCAGAGATTAGATGTCAAAATGCCTGGCTCCAGTTAAGGCTGCTCTGGAATAAGCCTAGAAAAACCTTGAGGAATCATATCAGCTTATTCTCTCTCTTTCTTATGAATGCCCTTGATCAATCTCTCTCTAGCTTCTGCTACTGATTTCTCATGGTTTTGGCATTTTTGGTGGAGGAGTTAGGGGGGTTAAGGAAAAAAAAAACATATTTGACAGGCACAGATGTAAGCCAACTTCATTTATAAAGATTTTTAAAACAATAATCTGTGACTTCTTCAGAATTTCTCCACCCCCAGAGCTGGGTATTGAGAGATAATTCCCCATGGGTCTCTTACATTTCTACCCATCTTGTAAACAGAGGCACTGTATTACTTTGTTCTGGACATCTTTTTGTTCTTGGACATCACATATGTATAGCAAACAGCATTGGAATAGAGAGAGAGCATCTATCTCCAGAACAAACAAAATACGTGCTTAATTCCTTTTATAAAAATGTTGGATTCCTTAAATTCAGAGACCTGTTCAAGGCTGGGTATGAATGCACTCTTTCCATAATAAAATAGATTGCTTGTTCAACCCCTGACATGATGACTCAATAGAACTGTCTCAGTAGGCACCTCAGAGAACAGTCACTTCATGCATCATGGCCAGGTGCTAAGCCTCTACTAATGCCCACATGTGCTCCAGAGTTGTTCTCCAATAAGGAGAGCATCACTGTGCTTCAGAAACTGGGGTAGACCTTGCACTTTATGTAGTTATTTAATTACTCCAACACTATATAAAGCTCTCTTTCTCTGACGAATTTCCTTTGTACCCTTGTCAAAAATGAATTGACTGTGTATATGCAGGGCTGTTTCTAAACTCCGTTCTGTTATATCCTGTTGATCTGTTTATGTTTATGTCAATATCATATCATGTTGATTGTTGTCACTATTACTGTATATTAAGTTGTTCAAAATCAGATATTGTAAGAAATCCAATTTTATTACCTCTTTTCAAAGTTTTTTGACTATTTTAGGCCTTTTGCATTTCCATATGAATTTTAGGATTGGCTTGTCAATTTTGACCAAAAAATTTGCTGAGACTTCTATTGGACTTCTGTTGAATTTACATTTGTAAATAATGTGATAAATAGTGACAACTTTATATTTAGTATTTTGATCCATGAACACACCATACATCTCCACTTACTTATATCTTTTAAAATTTATTTCAGCAACAATTTGTAGTTTTCAGGGTGTAGATATTTGGTCAGATTGAGGCTTAGGTATTACCTTTTCAATTCTATTATAAATGATATTGCTTTTGTAATTACAATTTCTGACTGTTCATTGTTAGAATATATCGATCTTGTATATTGATACAATATTGTATCAATTTAGCCAACATTGCTAAATTCCCTTTTAATTCTACTTTTGTCAATTTTATAGTACTTTCTATTTAGATGATTATATCACATGAAAATAAAGAGTTTTACCTCTTTTACAATCCTAGTGCCATTTATTTCTTTTTCTTGCCTTGTTACACTGGCTACAACCTCCTGTCAAATGTTGAACAGAAGTGATCGTTCCTAACCTTAGTGGGATAGGAGCAAATATTTTACTATTAGAATGATATCAACTGTGAATTTTTTTTGGTTGCTCTTTGTCAGTTGAGACAGGTCCTTTGTGTACTTGAAAAAAATACACTTTCTGCTCTTATTGTGTTTTATTCATGTTAATTGGGTCAAATAGAAAATGTTGCTCAAGACTTCTATATCTTCACTGATTTTGAACCTATGCTTTCTATAACTTATGGTAAGGAAGGCACTGAAGCCTCCAATTATATTTATAAATTTATTTCTAAAAGTATTTCTGTTAGGTTTTACTTCATAATTTGGAGCTATATTATCAGGTACATAAATGGTTAGGTATGTTATGTCTTCTTGATAAATTGACTCTTATATTTATGACATGGCCTTCTTAGTCTCTGGTAATATTATATTTTCTTTGAAATATATTTTGTCTAATTTTAATATACCATTCCAACTTTCTTTTGATTAATGTTCGTATGGTATTGTTTTTTCAGCCTTTTACCTTTAACTTTTTATGTCTTTACAAAGTGAATTTATTGTAGGCAAATAATGAGTATTGCTTTGTTATATAATCTTATAATTTCTACCTTTTAATTGGGGTGTGTTTGGACTATTTACATTTGATATATTATTGATATGATTAGGTTTAAACCTACATTTTGCTATTTGCTTCATCGCTCCCTTATTCCTCTTTTTCTTTTTTCTCCTTTTTTAAATTAATTGAGCATTCAAATTATTTTATATTATCTCCTTTGTTGACTTGTAATTCAAAACTACATCTTGTAAATATGTGAATTAATTCTTTATTATTGGCACTTACACGGCATGGGTAGCTATAGAATAAAATTTTGTTAGGGCAAAAATATGACATACTGTTTCTTATAAGGCCATAGGGGTATTGAAAACCTCTAACCTACATATTCAAGATCCACATGATTCCTTTCTCTCCAAATTCCATGATTTTAATTGCCTAAGTAAGATTAACTTCTTTGCCTAATTAATTTTCCCAGGATGTTTGTGGGTTCTTGTTCTTGTCTTAATATTCCAGCTTTGAAAAATGAGCTGGGCAACTAATGCTAACTGCTCTGATACTCATCTCTTTTACCATCTTTCCCCAGCGTCACTAGTATGTGAATTGCCAAAATTCAGTTAAAACTAAAATTTATTCTTTTTATTCTAGTTGTTGCTTACAGTTTGTAGTAGACTATTTTACATATAGTATAAGAGTTTTACAACAATATGTTTTATTTCTCATATCCTAATTATTGTCTTAGTTTCATGTCTTTTCCTTCTAAATTTTGTAAACTCCAGACATATCACATCTTTATAATTTTCGTTTAAACTCTAAATTATATTTTAAACAATTTTAATAATTCTTAAGGAAAATTATGTTTATTCAGTGAGTTACCATTTCTGGTCTTCCATATTCCTTTCTGTAGAGCATTCTGACAGGATTATTTTCTTTAACATTTCTTGTAATGCAGTGTAGTTCTGCTGGTGCTATTTCCTTTTAGGTTTTGTATTTTATTTCCCTTTTGTTATTCAAAGATAATTTAGCTGTGTTTAGAATTCTTGACTGACAATTTTCCTTTCCTTTTAGTATTTCCAAATGTTATTCCAATATCTTTTGATTTTAATGATTACCTATTAGCTATTTTTTTTTTTTTTTTTTTTTTTTTTGAGACAGAGTCTCGCTCTATTGCCCAGGCTGCAGCGCAGTGGTGCTATCTTGGCTCACTGCAAGCTCTGCCTCCTGGGTTCATGCCATTCTCCTGCCTCAGCCTCCTGAGTAGCTGGGACTACAGGCACCCTCCACCATGCCCAGCTAATTTTTTTGTATTTTTAGTAGAGACGGGATTTCACCTCCTTGTTAGCCAGGATGGTCTCGATCTCCTGACCTCGTGATCCACCTGCCTCAGCCTCCCACAGTGCTGGGGTTACAGGCGTGAGCCACTGCGCCCGGCCTAGAAATCTTAAGTCTTTCTTATCTTGCTTCTTCTGTCCATGTTGTTTCTCTTTCTTTAACATTTTAGTTTTTCATTAGTTTTACTCAATTTGATTATTAAGTGCTATCCAGTACTTTTCTTCCTATTTTTATACTTAGAGGTTTCTTGGATTTTCTAGGATTCGTGATTTGTGGTTTTTAGCAGATTTGTAGTGTTTTGACAATGATTTCTTTAATTTTTGTCTTCTCTCATTCTTCTCTTCTTTGGAGAATTCCAATTACACATATGCTTAATATTTTCCTAAATGGTCTGATTATTTTTTAAGTCTTTTTTATACTTTGTGCTTCACTTCAGATCCTATCTACTGCTATTCTTCAAGTTTATTAATTTTCTTCTGCAGTATTTCATTTGATGTTGATTCTATCTGCCATGTTTTTCACCTCATACATTGTGGTTTTCATCTCTAGAAGTTCAATTTAGGTATTTTTACATATTCCATGTCTCTACTTAACAGATTTAATCTTTTATTTAGCTTTTAGATATATGGAATTCAGTTATAATGGTGGATATAATGTTTTTGTCAAATAATTCAATCATGTATGTCATTTTAGGGTCAATTTTTATTGATTGACTTTTCTTCTAGTAATTGGTCTTATTTTCCCATTTCTTTGATTGCCTGGAAATTATTTATTTGGATGCAAAAATGTAAACTTCGCCCCCGCCTGAAAACTTGGATAGTTCTGTACTTCTTATACCAAAAAAAAAAAAAAAAAAAAAGTTGAGCTTTGTTACCTGACCTGGTTAAATATTAAAATAAAATAAAGTTAAAACAGATTGATTATTTTGCATCTTGCTTTTAAACTGTTAGATGGAACCAGGACAGCATTTATTTTAGGGCAATTTTGTCCCATTATTGAAGCAATTTCATTTTGTGGCTCTATCTAATGCCTGATGAATTATGAGGATTTCTACTCTGGCTGTTGAGAATGGGAAATATTGCTGTCTCTGTGTAAGTTTCATAGCTTTCAGCCTCTAATCATTTTTGTTGGTTCTTTCCTTAAGCAGATGAATTACAAGTGTGTACTGTATAGTACCAAACTGAAGACTTGCATTTAACCTCTAAAACTCTTCCAAACTCTCTCTCCTTTAAGTTTTCTTCTCTCTTACGCTCTGTTATTTTTGAGTCAGTTTTGCCTCCTTGTATTTCATATTGATTCCCATAACTCAGAGAGATCCAGTGGTCTCGTGAATCTCTTCTTGGGTTTTCTGGCCCTGCACTGTGGTCTGTAAGTTATCTGTAGGGAGTGAACTGGACAATTATAATTTCCTCATAAATCATTTCACATCTCTTGGTATCACTGACCTTTTATGCTTGTTGCTATAGTCTGGAAAACCATTGCTTCAATTACTCTGTCTGGTATTTAATTGTGTTCTGGAAACAGGGTAACTCTGGTTCTTGTTACTTCATCTTGACTAGAAGTAGAAGTCCTGGAGTTTGTACTTGGAGTCTTTTATTGGGTCTTGATAAGGAACCAATTCTTACCATTACAGATATTTCTAGCATCATTGAAACCTCAGGATTATTTGGCTCAAGATATAGGGAAGCTTGCACCATAGCTAGACTTATTGCAAAGTCTTTTCTTACTCTGTGCTCTACTCAAAAGAGATAAACTTATGGGTCATGCCATAAGTGGATCAAAGCAATATTCCCATGTACAGTATATTCTACCTCAAAAATGGACTCAAGTCCACCAAATGCTTTGCCACTTTTGCAATGGTAGGAGGCATAGCTTGAACAATTTTCTGCTTTTCTTTATTAGGGCTATTCTGGCATTCTCCAGTCAAGTGGATCAATACACACTTCACTGATAGGTCAGGCTCATGAATCTTCCTAGTGTTTAATCACAGACCTCTAGCTTGTGAGCACTAGGGCATATAAATTACTTGACATTTGTTGCTCACTACATCCAATTAGCCTGATATCATTAATATAATGGATCAACCTGATGTTTTGAGGAATAGCAAGTCATCAAAATCCCTACAGACTATGTTATGGTAGAAAACATGAGAGTTAATATAGGTTTGTGGCAAAACAATGATTGTGTACTGCTGTTGCCTTGAAAAAGCAAACTGGTATTGATTATCTCTACCAATGGGTAGGAAAGTAAGCATTTGCTCAATTATTAGCGTATGCTGATCACCAGGTGCTGTACTAAACTGTCTTAGTAAAAATTCTACATCCTACATTGTAGCTTTGCTTGGTTGATTGAGGTTACTAGTTGATTATATTTATGCTAGTTGATTATTATCTACTCATAGTACATTTTTTTTTCCAGGACAAAATAAAATAACTATAAAAATAATTTGATTGAGACTATCACTCCTATATCCTCTAAGCTCTAATAGTAGCTCTAATCTTTGAAAGTATTCTCAAGATGCAGTTTTGTTTTTGATTTATTCTTTTGGCTCCAGTACAGAAAGTGGTTTTGGGGCCACATACACAGAGCATTTATTCAGTTAGACACGTGGGGACTCGTATATGATTAAAAAGTGAGTCCTTAGATCTGTTGGACCTATTGTGAGCAAAATTGAACAAAAACTCCGTTTATTACCCATCCTCTATAAACTTAATACATGATGTGAAGAAGCATGATGACGTTTTGAGTGCTTTGGTACCAGTGCTAGCTCAGTCCTGTAGCGTGTAGTTCTGTGTCTATAAGTCTGTCTTTACAGACTCACCATACAGAGGTTACCTGGGAAATTTCAAGAACAGAAGCCTGAGATTGAAATTATTTGAAAAACCTGGAGAATGTCTTACCTTTTCTGGTGTTGGAAAATCTTCCTTTGTCTTCTGCTTCCTTTGCTTCTCTTAGAAGTAAAGCTATTGACTGATAGTATTGCCTGACAATAGCTCTTTAAGGTAGTATTGACTGGTAGCTATTGCCTGACAGTAGCTCTTTCAGATTGTTTGTCACATAGCCATGTTATTCTCTAACTGTGTAGGCTAGAAGTTTTTCTGTCTTGGCAGCACCTTATAGCTACTGTTGGATTACTAAGAATAACATTTTATTTAACTATTTCTGCATGTCCTGAACTTTGAACTGAGTGCCTTTCTTCTTGCCATGACTTCGTGGATTGAGCCCACTCATTTTCTTATTCTTTATTTGCCGTTCCAGCAACCTCTTCACTGGTAGCATCAATCAGAGATGGAAACTAATAAAAACTATAGTCCTGAAATGTACCTTTCACGTTCTCTCCCAACTTCAACTTCTACAATTAGGCTCTTGCTTTTGGGTGTATCTAGAGACTAAGCCGCTTTTATAGGCATTCAACAAAGCATTGGTTTGGGGGCTTTTAAAGATTCCATTATGCATAAAATTTACATATTGATATAATGTTAACTCAAAAGATTATAATATACTGTGAGTCCGAAGGAAGAATCATGCAAGATGCAGTTTGATATTGTCTCTGACATTCTCCATTTTCAGGAGTCATTTTACCTCCTAGACCTCTTTTTAAAAATCATCTTTTACTTAATTGATTATTTTAAGGATAAAATTAATACATTTTGAAAAATTAATTTTATTTTAAACAGAACCATATATTGTGATACTGAGGATGTTTTGATTAGGGTTACTAAGGCACAAAGTAATACAAAACAAAGATAAATTACTCAGATTCCGTTAACATTCATATAATGTCTTTTTTGTAACTTAGCTCATTATTATTATTTCTAATGATTATTGTTACTTAGTGAACTTGAACAAGTTTTTGTTTTTTCTGTTAAATAAAAGTGATACCTGTCTCCTAGGTATATTGGGGAATTTAAATGTAAAATTGCTGAGCACATTAAACAGCATGCCATAAGATTTCAGTATATGTTATCTTCCCGTTTCTCTCCCTCTTCCCCCTTAATATCCAAAATAAGATCATCAATCCTGAGAGCTATTGTCTTAACTGCTCAGCTTATGTTATCGGATAGTTGCATAAGGAATTTGATGATGGACTGAAAGGCATGAATGTGAAGCCATTAAAATAAATCCCCAAATGTGTAAAATAGAAACAGAAGAGAGAGAAGGGAGAACTAAATTATTTCATCAATGGACCATGTTATCTATGTGATTAGGAGTCAAGTTTATTTCTTTATAATATTATAGACAGTCCATTAAGCCACTTTCTTTCTGTTCTGCTAGACTATTCACTATTAGGCTCATAAAGTCACTACCAGAGCTTTCTAAAAAGTTTTTTTTTTGGCCGGCCGGGCGCGGTGGCTCAAGCCTGTAATCCCAGCACTTTGGGAGGCCGAGACGGGCGAATCACGAGGTCAGGAGTTCGAGACCATCCTGGCTAACATGGTGAAACCCCGTCTCTACTAAAAAATACAAAAAACTAGCCGGGCGAGGTGGCGGCGCCTGTAGTCCCAGCTACTCGGGAGGCTGAGGCAGGAGAATGGCGTGAACCCGGGAGGCGGAGCTTGCAGTGAGCTGAGATCCGGCCACTGCACTCCAGCCTGGGCGACAGAGCGAGGCTCCGTCTCAAAAAAAAAAAAAAAAAAAAAGGTTTTTTTTTTTTTTTCCCAAAAGTGTTTTGCAGTCAGCCTTTTATTCTAGCTACATTAATAAAATTTTAGTTTCTCTGAAGCAGTTCTTCCATATATAATTCCCTCACAGAAGCATTTATTGGTCCTTCATTCCCAATAGAATAAAATCTAAATAAGTCAGCCTAAAGACCCTCTTAGAACATCCTGGTGATGTCTACCTTGTCTTTGCTTCTCTAGATCCATTCTCCACTCTTTTTCAGTTACTCTTTGGCTCCGGATGACTGATCTGCATGAACTACATCAATGGGATCTCCAGTGGGAAATAGAAACAAAGGAAGAGGGTCAGGTCAGGGAATTTATTTACCCAGCTTCCTCTTTTCCACTAAAAGTCATGCATCTTGTCTGGCACCCCACTCCACAAGGCTCTCTCCTTCTGGGGTCTTGAAATTCTCACTCCTCACTCCATCCTTCAGGCTGAGGGGTGGAAATGATTTTTACTAGCACTGGAATACTGCCATATTCTTGTGGCTTTCCTACACCCAGCACATACCTTTGTAAATATTCCCTGTATCAAAACTCAACTCAAATAATCCAATTTCAATGTGCCATCTGTTGCCTGGTTGTTATACCTCCCAAATTTATCTCATGCCATACACTTTTTCCTTTAAAGACAGATGGTTTATTTATTGCAGGCATAGTGGTTCAGAACACCCAATCTGGAATAATAAAGTATTGGGTTTGAATTCTGATTTTACTGCTTATCAGTTCAAAGGCTTTGGTCAAGTTATTCAGCTTCTCTGAGTCTCAATCTCTTCATCTATAAGGCAGGCATAATAATAGTAGTCACCTTAAAGAGTTATTGTGAGAAATAAAAAAGTTTCTAGATCTTTGATAGAACAGATGCTGAGGAAATATGGTTTTGGCCGTGAATGTTTCTTGAGCATGTATACCTCATGCATTTTTGCTGCCACATCTCTTTTTCTGTTTTTCCCTCCACCTAAATGTATCAGTTTTAGGTTTAATTAAAAGCCTAGTTATTGTATAATCTCTTGTGTTTCTCAATTTTTATGACCCTTGCTCCCTGGAACTCTCCTTTGTGTCTCCCTAATTACATTGTTAACCACCTGGGGACAGAAACAACAACTTTTCATTTCCTTGTATCACCTCTAACTAGCTCAGTGTTGGAAATATAGCAGAAGCTTCACAAATATTTGCCTGGTTATTTAATTTAATCATTTAATTTCAATTAAGGCAGGTAAATTTTATAATGCAATTAATTTCAATTAAGGTAGATAGGCAAACTGCATAATGCAAATCTCCAGAATAGATTTTTTTGATTATCACAGTGCCCATTTCAGGGTAGGTACTTATTTAATATTTGATGATTTTTGGTAATTACTATACAGATAGGTTATCTGTAATAACATCTAAGTGCCTCACTGATTACTGTGTAGACATAATCTATACCTGTAATGAGATCCTTTTTATTAATCGTCAAAGGTTAATGATCTAAGCAGGTTAAAAGCACAAAAGGAAATAGTATTAATGTCAGTATATTCATATGTTAATACTTTTGTCATCTTTTAAATATACCAGATTGTAGTCTCACTAGAATACTAGAACTTTGTTATATTTTATATTGTACTCACTGTGGAGTACTTATGGGTCGCTAAAATAACGTTAAACTACTGAAGTGTCCAAACACAAGAATCAGCTTTAGTTTCTTGTGAGCAGTGTAATTACCACCTCTCTAAATATTGCATTTAATTTTGTCTTAATAAAAAAATTAAATAAAGGTATAGCCTGTAGGTGGCATTTGAGTCCACTAATCACTGTCCTGTGCTTTATCTTGAATCTTTATATTGGTGTTTCCAGTACAGCAGCATGTCTGTAACTAGTGTTGGCTTCTCAGTATGATGATGAAGTTTAGTGATAGCTTAGACCATAAGCTACTATGAAAAATCCTCATTGAACCTTGCCAGATTCCTGTCGGAATGTTATCTTCTGTCCTGTTAGTAGAAATGAAGGATAGTACAAAGAAGCAATGAGGCCTGCCTGACTGATGTACATATCCCTGACAGCGATCTTGGTGGTGTTTCATGGGAATTAAAAGTAGGCTGATTGTGAACAGTGAATGAACTGATGATTAGAAAGAGTTGGGGTTGGTTTCTTTAGAGGCTGTCTAAGAGCACAATAAGATGAGTTTTGTTTGGTTTTTGATGTAACACATTAAGAGATCTAGGACTTTTAGAATTAGGATATTAATTGTCCTAATCACCCAAGGTAATATTTTTAAGCAATTGTCCTAATCACTGAAGGCAATTGCTTAAAATATTACCTTCTCCTAATTGTCTTCATCACCGAAGGTAATATTTTAAGAAAAGTAAATGAAAGAGTAAAATTAAAATATATATTTATGTGCTGAATGACTTAATGAAGATAGTTTATTTTGTTCTTTTTATTGACATGACTTATCTTCTTTTCATACATAGCCTTTATATGAAAGACAGTGAAAGATGCCTATTGTGGAGTACTTATGGGCCTCCAAAATAAAGTTAAAGTATAGGGGCCCAAGTACAAAAACCAACGTTAGTATCTGGTAAGCAGTATAACTTACCACCCTTATTTAAATGTTGCCTTTAACTGTTTTGAATTTTGAACCGAAAAATCCTCAATCAGTCTTTTACCTACTTTTCAGATTCACACAAGATGTAAAAAAGAGTCTTTGGGCAAACTCACTGTTCATTTACTTTCTGTTGTCTTTATTCACATGTGCACCACTAAAATCCCTTCTTGAAAGCTGGGGAGAAGTGGGTTCATGTACAGTACCCTTCCCTCTTCACCTCTCTACCTGTCAGTGTAGAAATATTGCAGGTATTCACAAGTATGGACCTTGTCTGTTTTTGTTTAATTAACTGATACTTGTGCTATTTTGAATATAATCTTTGGATGTATTGAATGCAGAAAATGATTGTTTTTTAAAGATCCTTCATAATTGGAACCTCAGATATTTACATCAACATCAGTATAATATCGATCTATCCAGTTTACTCTCAAACTATCAAACACTTAGTTTGTCTTTTTTTGTTTTTTGGTACCAACAATATGAATTACATTACCATTAGTTGATAAGGTTTTTCAGGTAAACAATTTGAATAAATATGAGTTTTCATTTCTGATGATATAGTGGTCCAAAAATCCTTAACAAACCTTTCACTTCAAAATAATTAGAACATTGAAAAAACATTAGCAAATACATTAATTATTATTATTTTTTACTTTTAAGTTCAGGGGTACATGTGCAGGTTTGTTACATAGGTAAACTTGTGTCATGGGGGTTTGTTGTACCGATTATTTCATCACCCAGGTATTAATCATAGTACTCATTAGTTATTTTTCATGATCTTCTCCCTCCTCTTCCCCTCCACTCTCTGAAAGGCCCCAGTGTGTGTTGTTCCCCTGTATGTGTCCATGTGTTCTCATTATTTAGCTCTCACTTATAAGTGAGAACATGTGGTATTTGGTTTTCTGTTTCTTTGTTAGTTTGCTAAGGATAATGGTCTCCAGCTCCATCCATGTCCCTGCAAAGGACATGATTTCAATCTTTTTTATGGCTGCATAGCATTCCATGATGTATTGCGCTGACAGGAAAATAAGGAAAATATCCAGAGACTCAAAACAGAATATAAGCATAAGTTCAGAAAGTTCAGCAAGCACAGAATAGCTGGCCATACTGGGACAATTATCAGTTAATGATAACTCTGGAGGTCCATTTTCAGAGGTTGGGGAAAAGAATGTAAACCCAGTCTGCATAAGTTAGGGGAATTGAAAGAAGATTATTCCCCAGAGCCAGGACCAAAAAAGCTGTATCTTCAGTAGAAGACATTCACCTGCCAATGGAGATAGGAAAGACACTCCCTTGTTTCAACCATGATGGTGTACAAAGAAGAAAGTTTGTAACTCAAATCCTGTCCCCACATGAATTTAAGGCCCAAATTCACACTCTCAATCTGGGAACATTCAACTTCATCTAAAACTTCGTTTTAGGTGATATTTGATTAGGAGTGTACCTGAAGACCTGACAGAAACAAGAACAGATTCTTTCGTAAAAAATACACTTTCAATCCAGGCTATAAAATTCCCCAAAATGAAAGTCTACCTCAAAATTTGAACAGAAAAAAATCTACAATAATAGTTGGAAACTTCAACATCCCACTCTCAGCATTGGACAGAACATCTAGAGGGAAAATTAACAAAGAAACATTGGATTTAAATTGCAGATTAAACTAAATGGATGCAACAGACATTTACAGAGCATTTCATTCAACAGCTGCAGAATATGCTTACTTATAAGCACATGGGACATTCTCCAGGATAGACCATATGTCAGGCCACAAAACAAGCTTCAGCAAATTTTTAAAAATTGAAATCATATCATGTATCTTCTCATACCACAATGGAATAAAACCAGAAATCAAAAACAGAGGAAGTTTTAAAACTATACGAATACATGGAAATTAAACAACCTGCTCCTGAATGAGCACTGTGTCCACGAAGAAATTAAGAAGATGAAAAAATTTCTTGAAACAAATGAAAATGTAAATACAACATACCAAAACTTATGGGATACAGCAAAAGCAGTGGTAAGAAGGATGTTTACTGCAATAAATACCTACTCCAAAAAAGTAGAAAGATTTCAAATAAATAACTTAAGGAACCTGAAGCAACTAGGAAAGTAAGAATAAATGAAACTCAGGAATTAGTAGAATAAAGAAATAATAAAGGTCAAGAAGCAGTAAATGAAATAGACACTACAAAGAAACACAAATAAAATAAATTAAATAAAAAAGTTATTTATTTGAAAAGATCAACAAAATTGATAAACTCCTAGCTGGACCAAGCAAGAAAAGAGAGTAGACCCATATCAGCAAAATCAGAAATGAGAAAGGAATTATTACAACTGATACCACAGAAATACAAAAGATCATCAGGGACCATCATGTTAAACTACATACTAACATTAGGAAACCAAAAGGAAATGGATAAATGAAATCTAAGATTGATACAGGAGGACAGAAAAAACTTGAACAAGACTAATAACCAGTAAGGAGTTGGATTCAGAAATAAAAGATCTCCCAACAAAGAGAAACCCAGGACAGGTTGACTTTAGTGCTGAATTCTACCAAACTTGTAAAGAAAAACTAACACCAAATCTTCTCAAGTGATTCCAAAAAATAAAAGATGAGAGAATTCATTCTAATTCATTCTCTGAGGCCAGCGTTAGCTTGATACCAAAACCAGAGAAGGACACGACAACAAAAAAAGAAAATTGCAGGCCACCATCCTTGACAAACATAGGTGCAAATATCCTCAACAAAGTAGCAGCAAACTGAATCCAACAACATAGTAAAAAGATAATACACCATGCTCAAGTGGGATTTATTTCAGAGACGCAAGGGTGGTTAAACATACGCAAATCAATATATTGTGATTCATCGCAAAACAGAAGTAAAAACAAGAACCATATGATCATCTCAATAGATGCAGAAAAAGCATTTGAAAAAATCCAACACCCCTTCATGATAAAAAAAACCCCTCACAACTAGGCATAGAAGTAATACACATTGAAATAGTAAAGATCATATATGACACAGCCACAGACAACATCATACTGAATGGGAAAAGTTGAAAACAATCCCCCCCCCTTTTTAAGGATCCTTAAAACAAGGCACAAAGGCTGTGTGTGGCATGACGGCTCATGCTTGTAATCCCAGCACTTTGGGAGGCCAAGGTGGGTGGATTGCTTGAGTCCAGGAGTTTGAGACCAGCTTGGGTGACATAATAAGACCTTGTCTCTAATTTAAAAAAACAAAAGACAAAAAAGAATACTTACAGAGTTACTCCATTAAGTGTAAAATTAAATTATGTATTATTTGGAATTCCATAATTTTATAGGAAACCTACAAAGATTAGTAAGGGAATAATAAATAAACAATTCAAGCTGATGGTTACCTTAAGTGGCAAGGAGAAAAGGAACTGGCATTGGGAATGGGTACACTCAGGGCTTCAAAGACATTTGTAGTGATTTATTTCTTAGGCTGGGTGGAGGGTATGAAATATTCATTTTATTGTTACTTTAAAAGTACATATACACATATGTTAAACATATACAAATATTTTCTATCTATAGCTAAAATATTTTTTCTGAGCAAAATGGAAGCAATGCTGTGTTATTCTTTCCAAGACTGATAAAGTTGGGGCATCATTTAACGTGGACTTACAAACAGCCAACATGAGGTATTACTGAGAATTCTTAGTTACTATTGGAGATTAAAATAAATTTAATGTCCTATTAATGGATACATAGGGACCAAGAAAATATTTTAGTTTTAAAATAGTAAAGGTGATATCTAACCTCGAATACTTTATATCAAATTACTATATTTTTTAGTTTTGGCTGAAAGTAGACAAGAATGGCTGCAATCATAACAAAATAAGGGGTGAGTTGTTTGTTGGTTTTTCCTTCCACTATTTGGAATGTCACCCTAGATCTATAACCTTCTGTGCTTAAACCAAGCCCAGAGATGGCTGCTCAGCACTCTTTAATCAGCAATCAGTGACCTGCTTTCCAATTGCCTTCCCCAAATACCTCCCAACTGTAACGATTGCTCCAGGGAGAGCTGTGTCTTTATTGAGCCCTGAAAGTGTTCATCTGGCCAGATTGGAGGTCTTCAAAATGTCCCCAATGGGAAGTTACCTAAGGAGAGTAGGTACTCTGAAAGAATGTGTAAGCACCAGGCTGCACAGGGGTGTTAGCTGTACCAAAGCCAAAGAATGAAAGGACATTTCCAGAAACACATTTTCCAAGCCTTTGAATGGCTTTGCCATAACAACCCCATCAGCCTCATATTGTCTGGCTGAAGAGAAACGACTGTGATTAGCAGAAAAAAATGAATAAGGCTTATATTTTCTCTGTGTTAGAGTCCGTTTCATTTAAAATTATCAATTTGGCCATTTGCAAATAGTTTCTCTGATTCAATTTCTTCTCTGGCTCTCGGGAGTGGTGATTGCTGTAACAGATAACTCCCCTCCAAAAAGCCTGAAATAACCTCACTTGGGATCAATACTCAGTAAAATTAAAATTGAATTTCTTTGGTGAAGTTTAAATTAGATTGATGTCTGTAAGGAAATTCATGTATTCCTGCACAGTGTATCACAGATACTGAGCATATTTTTTATTTTAATTTTTCAACATTCTGAATTATTAATAAAATGTGTTTATCATATATGGCAGCTTATATAAAAATATTTCTGTATGTTTTCTAAAATGTAAATGGAAAAGAATACAAAATAAAATTAGAAAAAGAGAAAAAGGCATCAAGAAACGATATTGGAATCTTTCCCATTAACTCCTAGAGAAGATAGCCCCTCCCCACAGGGGATAGTTTTCAAATAGATCTCAAGACATCCCAAATCCTTATGAGGAAATGTTATATAATGATGGATTACCACATCCTTTCTGATTTGTTATATGATTGTGGATAAGCCATTTAAGCTATCCTCTGTTGTCTCTGCTGTCCTCTTGAACAGGGTCTAAAATGTATTGACATAGATGTTTGACAGTTGAAAAAGAGGATGAACGATTTTATAGTACTCCTTGGTACTTTTGATTTAAAGAGAAATCTTAAACCTCTGTTAAGCTTTAAAATCTTTGTCTCTCTGTTGGCTTCTATCATTCCTAACTCTATAGATCTAACCAGCACAATATCAAGTCGCTGATATCCTCACAAAAATTATACATATTTCTTTCTTAGGAAACATAAATGTTATTATATATCTTTTGTAATATATTTCACGAAATAAAAGAGATAATATATTAAACACTGGGTTGATGATTTATAAAAGCACATACATGAACATAGTTTAAAAGCAACTTTGTAATTTATGAAGATTTATATTAATACAAATTGTGCAGTATTGTCAGAGGCATTTGAACCAGAGCAACTCCATCTTAAATAGGGGCTGGGTAAGATAAGACTGAGACCTACTAGGCTGCATTCCCAGAACATTAGGTATTCATAGTCACAGGATGAGATAGGAGTCAGCAGAACACAAAGACCCTGCTGATGAAACAGGATGCCATAAAGAAGTCGGCCAAAACCCACCAAAACCAAGATGGCGATAAAAGGGATCTTTGGTCTTTCTCACTGCTCATATGCTAATTACAATGCATTAGTGTGTTAGAAGACAATCCCACCAGCGCCATGACAGTTTACAAATGCCTGGAGGTTATATATCCAATGTCTGGAGGTTACCCTATACAGTCTGAAAAGGGGAGGAACCCTTAGTTCCCAGGAAATTCCCACGTCTTTCCTGGAAAACTCGTGAATAATCCAACCCTTGATTAGCATATAATCAAGAAATAACTATAAGCACACTCAGTTAAGCAGCCCATACCACTGCTCTGCCTATGGAGTAGCCATTCTTCTATTCCTTTACTTTCTTAATAAACTTGTTTTCATTTTACTGTATGAGTCACCCAAATTATTTCTTGTACAAGGTCCAAGAACCCTCTTGGGGTCTGGATCAGGACCCCATTTGAATATTGCTTTCCTATATTTTCAGAAAAAAAATGTGTTTCACTTTAAATTTATTTAATAGTGATTGCTCAAAAAATATGTATTGAGCCCTTACTCTCTACTAGTCATTGATAGATTCTGAGGGAAAAATAAATATGACATATTATTTGTACCTTCAAGAAGTTCATAGAGTCATGAGGAGGTTAAACAATGACAATAAATTAATGATATAATAAGTGTGTTAAATTAGAGTTTACTCAAAGCTCCATCGGAACACAATTGGGGAAAGCTGTCTTCCTAGAAACCAAAGAATCAAGGAAAATTGCAGAAACTTGAAGTTGGCAGTTGGTCTTAAAAGACAACAAGAAATTGTGGAGTTGAGGGACAATCACAAAAGAATTTTTTACTTTTTTTTTTTTTTGCTTTCTTTCATTTGCAAATGGACATGGCAGATTAATGATTGACAAAATGAGTGGAACCTCCCTGAGGCTCTGCAGAACTCTTCATTTATATGTGGTGTCATTGTCCGCCACTCACAAGGGTTTTGTGTGGTTTGGTGTTTCTGACTCTACTGTATGTGGAATTTCCACTCTAATTAGCTTATTAGGCTTGTGATTTGAACTGGTGAGAGATCTTAAACTATTTTTTTTTAACTTATCACTGTATCTACATGATAGAATACATTGCACTTTAAATGACCTAAAAGAAATACTTTTTAACAAGTAAGCCAGGTATCATTAAAATATAGTCAGTTGGAAAGATATTTGTTACAATAGCTGAAAAAGCAGAGTATAATATTTCATATTTAATATATCAACCATGTAAAGTATGTGTAAAAATAGAAAGGAAAATGACAAACTAGTAGTGGTTGCCTCTGGGATGTAGGATTGTGTGTTTTTTTTTTTTTCCATATTTTCTGAACTTTATATTTTCTACTAACACTAATTTCTTTTAAAGTAATAAAAACTACATTTTAAACATAGAGCCTTTTCAATTCAATGTCATCTAATTCTCTCTTGGAAGTGGAGATAATTATTTTACACCTCCATTAGATGGGAGCAGCAGAATTTCAGATTGTCACAGGCAGCATTATTTTAAATCATTTTGCTTTCTCTCATTTGCAAAGACAAGGCTACGGCCCTTGGCTAGTTTTGCTTTTTCTTCCTTCCTCTGGGCACCTGAAGATTATTTTATGTTTAAAGTGTTTTAACTTTCTAGTCTGTTATCACATATGAGCTAATATTTAGACCCTGAGCTGACCTGCAGTGTGGCTCAAAGAGGCAACTACATTCTGGAGCCTGCTCTACAAGTCTGTTGGTTATAGTGGTTATGCAGCCAGCCTACAATTATGCTTCGGGGCATTGTTTTTGCAGCCTTCCCTTCTGCAATTGCACCTTTCAACTTCACTGTGTATCACCTGCTTTGCTGTTCTTTTACTTTCTACCCTTTGCCAGTAGGCAAGCAATGCCGATTTGACATGGGGAAAGTTCTTACTTTCCCCATTTTATGTTTGAAGAATTCTCTGTGGAAGCAGCTAGTTAACATCTCACTAATGTAGTAGTGCTTAGGAAGTGATACTGAGAGCCCTGTACTTTGGTATGCATCTTGATGTCACAGTCTCTTTTCAGAGATGCCAGCCTCCTAGTTTTAATTCTCTCCCTCTTTGATGATTAAAACACCATCTGGCCAGTGTATAGCCTTAGGAGCTGAATTCTGTAGCAGCTTTCCTCATATGCCTTGGATAAAATTCTTCAGTTGCATGTAGGTGTTCTTTAGTGTGGGCTAGCATAGGCTGATTGCTTCAGTACCTGGTAATGAAGCTATGTTTAAGGGGCAGAGAAGGAACACTACCCACCAGTGGAAAGTCATGTAATTGCTCTGGGGGTCTTACTTCATAACATTGCTGCAAAGAAAATAAGGCAGAGGCAATGTATGTTGCTGAAGAAGGCATGCAGAGAAACAATTTCCTCAATCACACAGTACCTTCTTAGCCTTATCTGATCTCCCAATGTGTGCTGTTGGATGTTAGGTGAGACAGGAGTCTGGGTGAGCACAGCCCATTCCACAAGAACTCCTGGAGAAAGAAAACAAAGATTCATAACTTGAGTCAGATGCGGTGCTCTCTCTCTCTTTCTTTTTTCTCTCTCTCCATATATATGTATAAATTAATTTATATATGATATATTTATGCATTCAATTCAAAATATCTATTTTTGACACCAAACACCATGCCAAGAGAAGAGCTATAAAATGAGAACTGTAATTTAGTTATTTTTTGTGAGTTAGCTCTCTAGGCAGACCCTCTTCCTATATTCACGCAAGCGATAGGAAGTTTCCTAAGTTGACAAATATGCAAAACTGGAGTGAAAACATATTTTCACAATTTTTGGAAACTGATGATAAAAGCTGGTCATGGGGTAGAGACTTTCATGTGTGATACATATGTTAAAACAAGCACTGGGGGATGGGAACACAATACTTTATTTGGGAGACCTATATGGTATAACTGGTGAATGACATATGTGTTAAACCTGTTTTTTATTGTAATAGAACTGGGAATTTCCTGAACTGCAGCCTCATTATTTCCCTCAACCATGATGGTTTCTGACTATGTTTTCTCATTAATCTCAAAGTGTTTTATTTGTTTCTATAGGAAGATTTGCAATTGTAAGTATATTTCTTAACTAAACCTTTTAATTGTCCACTGATAGAGTTCTTTGGTAGTAAATCTTTTCAATCTGCTGAATTTATTAACTTCTTTGTTTACCCTTATTTGGGAAGTATGCAGACAGGATAATTCTGAGTTATTTCAAAATATTTATTTTTTTATTTTCTTTATAATTGATACCATCAAATTATAGGTGTAATTTTTAGAAGTGGCCTGTAATAAAAGAAAGATATGTAAAATGTTAGCCTGTGGTCATGAGCACTATTATATTGATTTGAGTCTCTCCACTCCCCTGCCTCCTTCATCTTGCCAGTCTTGATGGCCATTATATTTTGTGGGAAATGCCAATAGGATGGGCTATTACACTACATGGTATAGTTTTTAGAAGTTAATTGTAGCTTAAAGTTCTTCACACTGAAGTAAGCCACAACCCCATGGGCAATTCTTTGTGGTGACTTCTTGTGGCAGTATTAACATTGGTTGTCTTTTCTCATTGCCTAGACTATGAGGACAAATACCTCATGCCTCGTGTCCCTGTTAATCTGAGTTGCCATGAGAGAGTAAAGCCTTTTCTGCCGTCTCTCGCCAATTGGAATTTCTTCCCTGTAGTGCCCGCAGACCCCTGATCTGGTCCTCATTTTTGTACCCAGACTGTTCCATGATGCCCTCTGAAATGCCTTCTTCCTCAGTAGCAGGATTTTCTTAATTCTTACATTGTCACAAAGTATTATCTTGACTTCCCTGCCTAAACCAAAACCTGACTATCTTCAGAGGGTATTGGTTTTCTTACAGTACTCACAAGTGGAAGCAGTTTTCTCTTTCACATCCTCAAATCTCAGGGCTTGAAAATAGTTTCGCTATCTACTTTGCTGCTCATTGTCACTTCCAAATTGCTATCCATCAGTCTGCTCTTCAATCCTTATCCTCTGACCATATTTCTATGTCAAGATCTGAGCAGGAGTAGCTAAGGATGAGGTGTGCACTTTGGACAAGTGTATTTGATATATATTCGTTGTATATATCAAACAGATATATACAACAGAAAATAAGGCTTTTTATAAATATATGTGGCTGGGATGAATATAACAGAAGGTGCAAGAGAAAGTGTTGAAGGCGGCATGAATTAAGGAAGATCAAAACACACTGGTCGACTATTCTCAAATATTAATTTTCCTATACAGGCTTTTGATTGGAACCACATGGCTGTTAAGTCAACACCGAAAGCTTTGTAGAGTGCTAAATACAGATACTTGGTGTTTTGAATATTTAACTTCAGGATCAGAAGTATAGAAGGACAAATTTGGCATTTTTAGAATGCAAATTGACACACCTGACTTATCATGGAAAGCCATGTATCTCTGCATGAAGATAAGCTGAAGGAGCTATTGGCAGTGTTGAGATACCAGCATTGTATAGTATTTGGATGTGTTTTGGCAGGCTTTTGACACATGTTAAGGCTTAACGTCCATCCCTAACTACTTGCCAAGGGTGGAGGTGTAATTACTGAATGCATATTATGTCTTCAAGTAGCCATTTGGTAGAGCTAAAGAGAGATCAGTGTGTGTTTGTGTGTGTGTGTGTGTGTGTGTATGTAATTGATCCTAAAACACAGCATATGAAAAAACTGTAGTTTAATTGAACATGAGGACTTCAGAGCACAAATCAGGATTCTGCCTGTTTTAACAAATTTATCTTCTACTGTGCCTTAAAGTGGTACATGTGTTATCATACTTTATCATTAATGTGTGGTTGTGATTTTGGCATTACTTTCATTTAACAGATGACAAATCTGAAGTACAGAGAAGTTAAGTAAAATTTTCAATGTAAGTGTTGGTAGCTGAAACTTAGCCTTTAGTTCTGCCAGTTCCAACTTCAGTGTTTTATGTCCTGTCTGAATTGGAAGGCTAGACAGGATAAACTGTTCTACAGAGTGCATTTCTACAACAGATACTGAAAGAATGTGAGACAAATTACCGCATGGATGAATTGGTATCCTATCCATCCTGAAGTTGAGTGAGAGATCAGATGATTTGGTACTTTTCTGTTATATATTTCATAGCTATATTGATGTCTGGAGGTGTTTGCTATAAACCATCAGTTATTTCACATTGGATGCACTAAGAGAATGGCATTTAAGTCTGTCAGTATTTAGAGAGGAGGCCCTTTTGGCCAATGATCAGAAATTGTATAGACTTTGAAATAGACTAAAATAGAATAAGAGAGACTAAGATGCCAATGGTGTAGATTATGTGATTCCATGTACATGGTGCCAATGCTCCTGAAGTGGTTCAGTTCTCAGACTCAAGTCCCATTATTTCCTAACACCAGAATAAGCTGGGAGAGCAGATGGCTTTGAATAGTAAAGCTGATCTGTGATTCTGGTGTACAAGAAACAAGTCATTTATATTTCTTAATACATTATTTGATCATCAGTTACATATTCAGGCCTTGTTTTTGGCCCACTTGATATTACAATGCATATAATCATCCCATGGTGTATAATAAAGGATTTGGCTGGATATTGTCCCTGATTCTGGGAGGTAGCCTCTAAGCTCTTGAGATTTTCTGAATAATAAGAGTGTCCTTGTTATTTATGAGCCCCCTGGATCATGCCTAAGTTTATGCTAATGAGGTAACACATAGTGGTACCCTGGGTAACTTCAGGATGAAGGCTTGTCACAGAAAATCACATGATTCGAGGGAAGGAACTTTGATATAGCCTAACCATCAGGGAGCTGGAGAAAGCTGGAGATTGATTTTAATTCTGTATTCCAAAGAATTAATGAACCCCAATAAAAACTCTGGAGCTGAAGCTCAGTGGAGTTTCCTGGTTGATGAGCACATTAATGGGCCAGGAGGAAGACACACCCTGACTTCATGAGTTGAAGGCTGTGGAGTTCTGTGTTTGGAATGCACCAAGACCTTGTCTTGTGTGCCTCTTCATTTGGCTGCTCTTGAGTTGTATCATATATATATATATATATATATATATATATAT
>NW_016823935.1:396849-415295 GCF_001698545.2 Rhinopithecus bieti | reverse complement strand
TATATATATATATATAAAACTGTAATTGTAAGTAAAGTACTTTCCTGAATTCAGCAAATTAAGTGTGAGTGGACTTAATACGGGGAAATCCAAATTTGTAGCCAGTTGTTCAGTGGTGTGGATAGCCTGACGATCACTTGAACTTGTGACTGGTGTCTGAAGTGGGGGCACTTTTTGAGATGACTGAGCCTTTAACTTGTAAGGTCTATGCTAATTCCAGTACTTTGTGCCAGAACTGAATTTCAATATACAACTTTGTTTTAAATCAGTTTGAGTTGAAACAGACGATCCCTAAAAGGAAGAAAGGTTTAGGATTAAATTATGCATTGACACATTTTTTTGTTGATAAAGAATGACAACAAACTTACCATCTGTAGCTATTTTCCAAAGCTTCAAACCAATTAGGAATTATCTTGTAGAACTCCAATCCCAATTATTTACTGGTGCATTTTTTGATTACAGGTTTAACCCTTTCTGAATATAGCTGCGATAATTTTATTTGCACTGTCTGATTCCCCGATAACCATTATGAGTATACCACCATAGGTTATGTGCATATATGAATTTGCTGTGATATTTAGTGACCAAGATGGGGTGCCAATGGTAGAAAGTTTGGTCCATAATGGGATTGTATGATTGATCCTCTTTACTATCAAGGTGAACAAAAATGCCTAACATGATAGATACAGGCCATGCAGTCTACACATACCTGTAGACTGTACTGTGGTGACCTCCATGGTTATGTGTTCAAACTCAGTCAGAGTTCAAGAAACCTGAAATAGACTTGTGCTCAAAAGAAACTGCCCCATGTTTGACATCTGTGTGTCTAAGATGGCTGTTTAACCTGTTATTGATTGCCAGAGATCCAGGGAATGACTCGTCATCTATGCTCTTCTTTTGTGTTCTCTTTAAGGCAATTCTTTTTCTTTCTATAGGATGGAAACCTCTATAATGGTTGCTAACTATTATATTTTGAGTGACTTGGCTACTCACAAGTAATGTTTTGCTTAATATTTTGTATTTAGTATAAAAGATGAAGATAGTTTTGGCTTGTTTATAGAAGGTTTACAGTTATGTTTCTATGTTTAATTCAGAGAGGATTCATGAGCATGAAAAGTTTTGAAAGATTTGGAAGAGGAAGAAATTTGAGAAGTTACTGAGGAACATATAAGAAACTAGAAGAATAAAAATGGATGTTCTTAATGTTTTACTACTTACCCTTCATGAACTAAATTGGGAATATGATTTAAACAAACATCCTCCCATCCCCTTCCCCCTACACCCCTGAGAAAAGAAACTAAGTGAGGAAATGCAGAGCATTGTATAATCTTAAATGGTTTAAAGACTGCATATTAGCTTGCCACTTCAGCTGTATACAAAGATAACCATAACCTAAAAGTTGCCCCTCCAGGTTGTCACACTGTAACCACTATAAGTTTTTTCTGAGACACTATTTGATGGATATCAGAACTTCTAAGTCATATACCACTTGCTTGTCTTACATTTTTTCAAGAAAACAAATATTTCATTACATTTATGTGAGTCTTGAAATTAGCTCTTTTGTAAGTGTGCTACTGAGAATTCATATCTTACAGGTGCTGACTGGAAAAAAATTTAGTTGAACATTCAGGTTCACTATTTGTTCTCCAAGACTACTTAATAGTAAAGTATATTCTAAATTCTTGTTGTGTACTGCCTCATTGTGTTTTGAGGGCTATGGAATGATCTGGAGGAGGGGTAGAGTTGAACGAAGGGAATTAAAATACTAAAACCTTATTTGTGTTCCAGATGGTGTATAGTCACTATCTCATTTTACCTTAGTAGCTTAGTGCTAGGTGGTCATATCCCCATGCTATACATGAAGGATCTGACTCTGAATAAGTAACTTGCCCAGTATACAGAACTGTAAAACAGAATTCCTGACTCCATATATATGTTATTTTAATTTATCATATGCTGAAGGCTGCTGCTCCTCCTCCACATCATCTTCCACTTGTTTCTTTCTCTCTGTCTCTCTTTCTTTTCCTTTTTTCTTTTCTTTTCTTTTTTTTTTTTTGAGACGGAGTCTCACTCTGTTGCCCAGGATAGAGTGCAGTGGCATGATCTTGGTTCACTGCAACCTCCGCCTCCCAGGTTCAAGCAATTCTCCTGCCTCAGTCTCCTGAGTAGCTGGGACTCCAGGCATGTGCCACCACGCCCAGCTAAATTTTTTTTTTTTTTATTTTATTTTAGTAGAGATGGGGTTTCATCATGTTGCCTAGGCTGGTCTCGAACTCCTGAGCTCAGGCAATCTGCCTGCCTCGACCTTCCAAAGTGCTGAAATTACAGGCGTGAGGCACCACACCCAGCCCCTCCACCTGTTTTTTTTTTTACTCCATCTCTGATTCTTTTTTTTTTCACTGCATATGAAACAATCAAAACCAGCTAATAGTGTCTGCTAATCCAAAGAATCAGTAAAGAGAAGAAAAATATATTTGAAACTTCCTAATGGTCCAACTGAAATGAATCACTGGCATGTTTGATTGCTGAGTTTGTACAATATTACTTTGTTTATGCTTCACCAGGCTATTATTAACATTTTTGTTACCATACAGAAACTAGGTTGAAATGTAATTAGCAATACTGTTGCTAATTATCTAATCAGTGGTAATTATTAGTTGGTTGGGTTTTCATGCTACATATGATCCAGTGTTCTACTAAAGGCTCTAGCATATAATATCCATGTGATTTTTTTACATTAATAAAATTTTCATGTATGAGAAAAGTATGCACTTTGACTTCAACAATTGTGTGTTCAGAATAGTAGTAGTTCTGCAGTGGGCTACTCAATTTTTCTGATCTTCAGTTTCTCCATCTGTAAAACTGGAGAATGATGATAATACCTGTAAAAGATTAAAAAGATAAAATCATGACACACACAAATATAAAATAAACATGTGTCAAAGATTTAATTTACTCATTAATTATTGAGGAAACCAGAAAGATATTACAACTTTAAAGGATAATACAAAATATAGTTTTGATTATAGTTAACAACATTGTGTTGTTCATTTCAAAATAACAGAAGTGATGAGTTGAACTGTTCTCAAATATAGAAATAATAAGTGTTTGTGGTAATGGATACTCTAAACATCCTGACTTAATCATTACACATTCCATGCATGGAGTAATATATATACCAAATAAATATATGCAAATATTATGTATTGTTAAAATAACTCAGAAAAATAATTATTTCCATTATGATCAGTTATCCACAATATACAGAGTAGTAAACAGTTCTGTGAATGGAAGACATGCATCTGCTAGATAATGAAGAAGGGTGTACCCTAGAAAATGCCTAGTTTTTCACTGAGAACTTCCACAAACCTTTTTTGTTCCATTTCTACGTCTTTCATGATTTGTCTCTAAATACCTAATTTGAGAGGTTATTGAGAAGTTTGTAACAAAATCATATAATGCTTTTTCATTTTAACTATTACATGTACACACACACACCCATCATTAGAGTAGATTTGGGCTCTTTTAAAATTCCTCTTGTTGTAACTTAATAATTTTAACACCTGAAGCAAAAATTTATACCAATTCACCCAGATTACTGATAACAAGATTCAGGCTGATGCATTTAGGTGGTTTGCTGATTGGACATAAAAGCTTTGGCTAAAGGTAATTGTTGGCATTATGCCTCATTCTATAGAGGAGAGTATAGAAAATGAGCAAAATCAAAATGAACCTTTGCTGTTTGCCAAACAGTCACAAAAATGTTAAAAGTCTCGTTAGATTTTTACACTCTGTCTTTTGCATGAACAAACTGACAACTTAGATTTATCAGACTTATGGCACTTTTTAATCATCAAGAATTTTATTCCTTTTGTCTATGAACTGGAGCAGTAAAAGAGAAGCAGAAATGCCTCAAAATAAAGGCTTACCCTTCACTGATCAAGAACCCAGAAGATAATGGATGTGGCACAGTTATCATATTAAGTCTGTTCCCCTCCCCCAAAAGAAAAGGACTTGGAATAGATGGAGAACTGAGAAAGGAATCCAGTGAGCAAAATAAAGGCTCTGGCCTAAGTGTAACTATGAGGAATACAGGGTTTGATTTAATTATTCAATTATAATTTAGGTTGGATAGACTCTGTTTAACCCTCCATCCCCCCGATTGATTCTCTGCTCTTCTCTGCCCTTGGAGAGCCTATCCAGGGAGGATGATTCCCATGGACTCCAGCACCTTGGCTGTACAGTTCTTTGCCCTCTAGCTTTCTGTTGGGTTTAGCCAGTGGAAAATATAAATATTTCTCCCCTTCCCTTTGAGTGCTGTAGTTCCGCAACCCTTTATGACCACCACCAGGTTGGCTAGCATTATCTTCCCCTTGCTTACCTCTACAGATCCTGTTGTAATGATGGCTTCTGATTGTTGACAGTCCTGAGTCTTTCAATATCTCTTATTAGTCCCTATACCTCTGAAAATAGCTCCAGCATTAAATTCTCTTCATAACCTTAGCTGAGTTTTTTCTGTTTGTTCTCAGGACCCTGATGAATCCTGAAAGAATAACAACAACAAACTGTTGAGAAGTAACTGTACTCTTTACCGATATATAGCATATATATTAATCATTTCATTTTAAATTTTGCCATTATCATTTAACAGAAAAGGAAATTGAGGCACAGAGAACTTCGATGACTCACTTGAAGCAAATCTGACTTAAAAAAGCCACATTGTTACTGAGCATGCTGTATTTTGTAATTAACTTAAGGTTCAGACTACCTTTTTAAAGCACAGTTTCTTTTCTTTGCATGATGTAAATTTTTTCTCTTCTAAACAGGCCTGCACTCCTATTTTAAATTATTTTTCATATTGTGAATGGGGGTCAAGTGTGGGCTGTCCTACCTGTCTCTGATTGCATAAATCATCTCATTTTGTTCTGCTTATAATGCTTCAAGTTACAGAACTCATAACATTATCACATTTATTACTAGCTAAGAGAGCATTAATCATAGATGGCCATAAAAGCTAGAGAAATTAACCATAAAGTTGGCTGGAAATTGCATTAATCATGTGGAATCTTGAAAATGTCAGATTACAAAAATGCTGCTTTCTTGTTAATACAAGTAGAAAAAATTGTGGAAGAGAAAAGAGATCAAACAAAATTAATGTTATTCTTTAAAACTAACCAATTACGTTACACAGATGTATGGACTAGACTCTGTTGTAGGCAATTTATATATGCTATCTTTTTTAACCTTGCCAATGACCCTGCAAGTTATACACAACCATCCATTTCTCATATATGGAAACTGAGATCTCCTAACATTGTCAAGGTCACATAGCTATTACGAAGTAGAGCTGGAATTTGGACAGTGGTCTGTCTGATACTGAAATCCTATTGCTCCTCATTTAAGAAAAATAAAGTATCATAAAACTTTGATTTGTAGGTTGGTTAGGTTACATTTCAATTCTTAGTGCTAATGTTTGACTTCATTTGAACTGTTTGTCCCTTACGCATAGGCCAGTCCTAGTCAACATTCTTTTGTGGCCTTTCAAGTTGAGGACTCTGCTTCAGAGAAGGCTTATAAAAACTGGCAGTATTGTGGATCAGTAGGAGGTATGCAGTTTTACAGGCCTAAATTTATGAACTATTTGTAGGTCTTTTCAACATTAATGTAAAGAGACCTGTGCTTATGACTAAAAATATAAAACACATTGGCTTTAAATGTAGACCTATATTTATTATGTAGAACCTCATATGTTCTTTTATTTTGATTGTTTTGAAGTATAAAGCTTGCTGGTGGCAGTTTACCACAGTGTGACTATCGGGAGCAGTGAAATCAGCTGGAGAGAAGCCACGTGTCTACATTTTTTCAGTAAAATGTAACTGAATTATAGTGCATTTCATTAGATTTTCTTTCATATTTTCATTTCATAATTAAAAACATACCCTTGTGTGTACTATAAAGATTCCCTGATTCATATTTTGAAAATAATTTTGTAAAGCTAACCCCACTTTCATGACCACTAACAAATGGCCAAAGAAGTGCCCTTAAGGAGAAAATTTGCTAGAGCATAGAATACTTCGTGGTCTTCATTTTAAAGTAATGTACGGTAAGACTGAAAGGTTCTAGATTATGTGGTGTTTCTCTTCTTAACTTTCTGGCTGCTGCTTACTTACGTTCTTATTTGGTTTCCTCATGTTCTGCTGACTTCACATCCGATGGTTTCTAAAATTCTGTTCTTGGTTTTTTGCTCTTCCTTTTCTACTTCTTTCTTCACGTTTTTATCATGTCACCAAGTATACATCAAAACTGAGTTCCAGGTCTCATTTGTAAATGCCGGCTACAAGTAGAGACATCTCTTCCATAAGTACATCCAAAATGCCACACTACTTTCCCCCTCTCCAGCTGTCCTTCTATTCTGACTGTTTTGCCACTTAACCATCCTATTTTCCCTCAGGCACTCAGACCTGAGAACTTGGAATCCAACTTAATCCTTGTCTTTAATTCTCTCTCCCAAATGGTTATTCACAGAGTCCTGCCAAGACCACCTCAGTCAGGGAGACCCTAACCCAGCAGCTCTAGAGGAATTCAAGACACACACACAGAAATATAGAGGTGTGAAGTGGGAAATCAGGGGTCTCACAGCCTTCAGAGCTGACAGCCCCAAACAGAGATTTACCCACATATATTTTAACAGCAAACCAGTCATTAGCATTGTTTCTATAGATAAAATTAACTAAAAGTTTCCCTTATGGGAAACAAAGGGATGGGCTGAATTAAAGTCATAGGTTGGGTTGGTTAACTGCAGCAGGAACACGCTCTTAAGACACAGATCACTCATGTTACTGTTTGTGACTTAAGAAGGCCTTTAAGCGGTTTTCCACCCTGGGCGGGCCAGGTGTTCCTTACCTTCATTCCCGTAAATCCACAACCTTCCAGTTTGGGCATTAGGGCCATTATGGACATGTCACAGTGCTGCAGAGATTTTGTTTATGGCCAGATTTTGGGGGCTTGCTCCCAACAGAGTCCTATAAGTTATTCATTACATTGGATTGGCTCCTGCCCTTCCCTCTTTTCTGCTTCTATTCTAATTTAGGGATATGCAACCTTATAGATACTATAGGAAGACTTTTTTTTTTCTTATTTTGCATATCATTTAGGAATAGAAACCCTAATCAGGTTGATAAATAAATGACCTGTTTATTGTAGCTCTTGCATGGTCTTTTTATATCCACTTTCTCTAATCTCAACTCCCTTATTTGTGCTCTCTTAATATTTTATGAATAATCCCCTCTAGCTGTTGTCACATATTTTGTAGTGGTAGAAGTAGGGGTGACGAGGCAGGTTGGGGAGCCCTTTGAACTCTCCTACCCATCACAGTGAGCTCTTCAAAGTCAGGGTCATGTCTCACTCATTGTTGCTTCTCCAGTGTTAAGCATGGTGCCTGGCATATAATTGAGGACTAAGAAATGTTGAATTGAATCTACAAATGTGAAATCAGATTTAATTTATCTATAAGAAATAGTATCTCCCAGAAAAACTGGTGAGGCTTTTTAGGCTATTCCCTTGTGTTCAACGCACAGGAAACCACCAAAGGCGAAAAGGTGGTAGAGTCTAGATTGGGAAGAGACTTTGATGCTAGGCTGAATAATTTAGCGTTGATATTTTTAGAGATAGCATTTTAGAGGGATTAATTAGGTAGCACTCTATTAAATGTCCTAGAAGAAAAAAGACTTTAGGAAGATAGTAGAAGTATTGAAGTGATTCTGGTGTGAGGTTACTAGAGTCTGGAGTTTGGTAATGGAAGAGAAAAATAGAGATGTGTTGGGAAAAGGAGGTTGAGTCAAGGGAAGAAAACGTTTAAAACAGGAAAAATAAAAGTTGACTATAAGATTTGAGGCAGAAGAAATCAGACATAGGAAATTAGAATTCCCTTTGGGATTTATTCTAGCCACGCCAGTATGACTGCAGATGGAGTTATTTCCAGTAAAGTGTAATGATGCACTTGTGGAACTTTTTAAACTATCTAGGATCTGATGCACACGAGTTGCAATCCTTAAGAGAGAGTTGGGGACTGAATTTACTTTGGAATACTTTTCATCAGAATTCCTTTTCTTCAGCTGTTTTCATTCCCTCAGAAGAATAGGATAACTTACAATTCAGCACTTACTTTATTTTTTTCCCAAATGCCAAGGTTATTTAAGAAAACAAAACAAACAAACAAAAAAAACCCCAAAAAACTTCTGTGTAAATTCTGTCCTCAGAGCAGTTAGAAGATAATATTTTGTGATATTTTAGGCATTAAGTAATTTGTTGATTTTGTCCAAGTTCCACTGATGATTTTGCTTAAAATTCTTCAAGAAACCTTTTCTAAGAATCTTTGTCCTTACGGACTCTCCAGGAGTAAAAAGTTCTTAAAAGGATGATTATACGCAATTCCAGAGAGTGAGTTGGAGGGATTCACTCTTCAAGGTGTTATATAACTTTAAAGGATTTGTTTTAAAAATAGTTTAAGTCCTGTGCCATGAGCAAAATGGGGTCAGAATATATTATTCACTCCACAGCTTGGATTTCAGAGAAAATGCAATTATGCATTTTTGCAATTTTCTTTTTAACAAATCTGGTAATCCTCTTGGGGCTCATTTGTTGGGGTTGGGGAATAGAAAGCAGTGAAATAATTAAGTATAAAATTCAGTGTAAAGCACGTATGATGTGGCCATGTAAACTGTTTGGTTGGGTAATGCTTTGTACTCAGCTTGCTACCCTTATTGCTCACTACTCTCCCTAAGACAGTATGCTTTTATGGGAGAAGAAAGGGCACAGCTTACAATATTTTATCATGCAGAGAAAGATATGCTGTTTTTGAGGTAATCTGCTTGTTCTTAGTCCTTGTCCACTGAGCAGGGCCAGCTTCATGAACATGCAGTTGTCTAGGGCCCCATGATAGAAAGATTTTATGCTTGATTTCATGCTCTGCTGTTGCTAATTTGAACTTCATAATAATTTTACATTCGAATCTGTGTTTTGTAAGTGAATTCTGATGGGATGATGGTGGGTGTGTGTAAGCAAATGTGTGTAAGCATTACACAATATGCATGTCTGCACTGTTCCTTCTTGCCCTATTTACGTATAGCACTGCAATACTCCATAAGCACAGAATTCCAATGGACCCACATATTAGTTTTGTGCACTGTATAATAATTTGCCACAAATGGAGTGGTTTAAAACAACACACATTCATTACTAACACTTTCTGTAGGACAGGAATTTGGGCATTGCTTAACTGGATCCTCTGCTTAAGGGTTCATAAGGCTGTATTCAAAGTTGGCTGGGCTGCATTCTCATTGGGAGGCTTAGAGAGGGAAAGATCTGCTTTCAAGTTCCCTCATGTTGTTGGTAGAATTCATTTCCTTATGGCAGTAGAGTTCATGGCAGCTTGCTTCTTCAAAGTTTTAAAACAATGTTTCGATGGTGGGAGGGAAAAAGGAGTGTAGGGAGATGGAGAGAGAGTCTCTGCTGTTGCTTGGAGTTTCTGATCTGTAGTCTCTCTTTTAAAGGGTTCATCTGATTATATAGGACCCATCTAGGATACTCAATCTTTTTATTAACTTCAACCAACTGAGTTGGGACCTTAATTACATTTGTAAAGTCCCTTTACCTTTGCCACATAACATAATATAATCATGGGAGTAATATCCCATCACATTCACACAGCCCACTGCATTTAAGTGAGGGAATTGGACAAGGTATGCACAACAAGGGGAAGAACACATGGGGGCCATCTAAGCATTCTACCTATCACAGTCATTGATATGTGGAGGTTCAGTAAGACTCAAAGGAGTATACAGTAAGCATGTTACATCTACCAATGAGAAAGTGGGGATGTGAACATCCCCAAAGGCCATGCTTTCTGTTTCAAACATAATTTGCTTTGAATGTAGAAATATGTCAATGAGCACTAAGAAACAGAAATGACCAGAGGACCCTATCATTTTGTACTTCCCTGCATTATCCAACCACTTCCACTAAAAATGATGAAAGAGAAGGAAAGGGAAATAGTGCAAACCATAATTCCTTTTCTTGTTAGTCCTTCTTACTCATCAATAAGGCACAGTTGAAGACTATCAGTAGATTGTGCTGATAGATACATCAAGAAGTAGATACATCAAAAAGTGAAATAAAAGCAGTTGTGTTAATTTTCTGTAGATTTTCCACTCTTCTGGTAAGACTATACTGTATATTCATATATGAACTACAAAAAGTAAAGCCTGAAATTTTGTTAATTCCATGTATGAGTTAAATGCTCTTATATTTGCATTTAAGATTTGTATTGAACAATATAAAGATGAATGGTAAAAGTTTTACTAATAATTTAAATTTACTTAGAATAACATTACATAGCAAATGAAAACACCATAATAAATTGAGACAGACAGACTGTGGAAGGAAGGAATGGGCTTTACATTTTAATACTTTTAATGTACTTTTTCTGTACTTTGGAACCCACGTTTTCATTTTACACTGAGTCTTTTAGATTGTATAGCCTGTTTTACTCTTGGATGTTGCTTTCTGGGAGCTCTGCTAGCCTCCAGAAACATCTGTGACTTGTAGACTTTTAGTCTATTTTTCTTTTTTTTTTTTTGCTTGAGTCATATTCTGAGTGGGATTCCCTGGCTGATTTGGCTTTCACTCTGATTATTCTGGTTCTATATACTCTCCTGAGATTGGGCTGTTATTTTTCTCAGAGCCCAGAGATCCTGCTCTGTATTTAGTGTCATCATCATTTATCCAACCATTCCAATTTCTGAGTTCCTTTTTTTATATTTATTTGTTTCTTCTTGGACCAGTATTACATGGGTTCTCATCTATGGCTTTGTAGTATTTATTAATGTATGGTAAATTAAATATTATTTGCATTTTATGGTTGACATTGCTATTTCTGGACTTCTTTTTCTCAGCATATATTATAGAGAATATGTAAAATTACTTACCAAACATTAACAGAAGAATTAATACCAATTCTTCTTGAATTCTTCCAAAAACCAAAGTAGCGGGCTTACTTTGAAACTTATTTTATGAGGCCAAACTTATTTTACGAGGCCACCCTAATACCAAAGCCAGAAAGATACTACAAGAAAAGATGGTCCAGTTTCTCTGATGAAAATACTAGCAAACCAAATTCAACAACACATGAGCCAAGATATGAAAACAACCTGTGTTCATAGATGAATGAATGCATAAAGAAGTTGTGGTATATATGTACAACGGAACAATATTCAGAGTTAAAAAGGGAGATTATGCAATTTATGACACATGGATAGACATGGAGGATATTATGCTAAGTGGAATAAGCCACACAGAGGAAGGCAAATACTGCATGATTTTAGTGAAATTTTAGGGAAAAAAGTCAAATACTGTATGTGGAAACAAAGAGTATGACAGTGATTACCGGGGCATGGAGGGGGAGGAAATGGGGAGATGTAGGTCAAGTTATATAAGATGAATAAGCCTAGAGATCTAACGTACAGCATGAGAACTGTAGTTAATATTATATATGATAGACCTCCTAAATATATATATTTTTAATATTTTGGGAATAAACATATTTATTCTCCGGTTTATACTGAATTCTTTGGCTAAAACTTTATCTTTGATACAGATTTTTTTGATGCAATTAACAGTTTCTCTTATATCAAGGCATTTGAAAATTTATAGCTATTTAAGAGTAGAAACTTAAACAAACATGAACTTTACTCATTATATGACATTATATGACATTTTTCTCCTTAAGAAATTAATAGACAAGGGAAGGATAAAAAACTGTAGTATCATCCTGAGAATTAAATTATTTGAAGAGCTGATTAATGTAGCTATTACACATTCTTGTATAAGAAATATTTTCAGACTTCATCAAATGTCAAAATAGGGAGATGCTGGTCTTTAATCATCTACTACACATTTTGGCTGCCATAACTGTCATCAGTTAGTGTGATAGACCAGCGTTATCTCAAAATACATTTTTAAATGTGAATTAGAAGTAGTAGATGGTGTAGATTCTAATTTTGTACAGTCAAGCCTCCAAAAGTGTTTTGTTTCGTGATTTTTTTTGGGGGGTATGATATCAATGTCTTTAATTTCTGTTGCCTTGAAGAAACCTTTCATTAGTGTCTGCAACATATTTTTATTCTTCATCCAAGACCTTGGGATGTAGTCGTCACTGGACAATAACAATGATCAAGCATGAATGTCATTGTATTGCATTAACTTAATTATCTCTCTTTTTTCCATCTATTCCCCTTTCCTACTTTCCTTAAATTTTTGATTTGATTTTCAGCCACAAAATTATAGATTTGAGATTTAAAATAAAGCAAGACATTGGAATTAAATGAAGAATTCTTCAGATTTTTCAGTTTTATAATGTGTGCTAGAGAATTATCAAACCCAAGAAGAACCATGCACTATATTCTGTTCCAGTGATCCCTCCCAAGTTGTGGGTTTCTTCACCTTCATTCCATAACTGAAAGTATTTCCTGAAAGACCCTTTAGGATTGAGGCATGCTCAGGAAATGTCTGCATCAGGTCCATAGTGTGTTCACAAATTTGCTGTGGTGCTCATAAAATCCCACGGAATGAATGGGACTTGTCAACTCTCTATAATGGGGTGTGTCAATTCTGGATAGCTTTGTGGGTTTCAAGATGCTTACGGAGGGTTTTTGCTTATATGGAGTTGGCCATTTTCTTAAATAGTAAATAAATAATTTGTGGTATATGTGGTCAGATCTGTTTTTTTCTTCACCTCTCCTCCATAAGTGCATATTGGGTAGTTTTACCTATAACTTAGTAATAATGCTCTACTTTTCTGTTACCCTTGAGGATTTATAATGGCATTCATGAAATAGTTTTCTATTTCTACTTTATCATCATTCACTCAGGAAGAAATTAAAACCCTCTTTTGTTAAAATAAGGAGCAAACAAGCAAGGAAACAAACAAACAATCATTCTTCATTCTGCATTGGATAACATATAGAATAAGAAGTACTGTGCCAGTACGAGAATGATATAAGGCACAGTTCCTGACCATTTGCAGTTTACAAGAAACATTAGGAAAATTTTCTTTGATTTTATTTAATTTTATTATAAATTTTCAACTTTTATAACATAATAACATAGTCCATCATGAGAATACAACATGTTTCCCAAGTATTAGTTTAGACTGGAGAACTTTACAGCATTTGAAGAGGTTTGTTGGACTTTGGCATGCTCATTAGTTTGAACATAAGATGGAATCTGAGTTATGTTGTATTTCCCAGCCAGCAATTTAAAAAATATTTTAATTTGAACATCTTTGGTTGAGGAATGCACTCTCCTGTTTTGCAGGCTTTACACCTTCCAGCTCCCTTGTGCACTTCCTGGCTTTTAATTCCTGCCTTGTCCTGTAGCATTTGAAGTTGCTACTCTCAGTTTACACTAAAAATGTCAATGAAAATTACAGAATTATAGAGTTTTCTGCTTAAAAGTTATCAATGACCTTGTAATTGTAAAGTAAATTAATAATGAACAGAGCAATTATATTCTTCAAGGCTAAGGCAATCAGGTGTGTCAATATAGCTATACCAGCAGGTTATGCAGTGCTCATTCTGATTAGACATTGCATTCATTCTGATGGTTGGTACCCATGCTGCCTCTACAGTTGTTACATATTTTGAATATCAACACTGGTTAACATAATTTCTAGCATGGAGTTATGTGTGTGTGTGTGTGTGTGTGTGTGGTGTGTGGTGTGTGTTTTACATTTTCATCTATTGCAAGCACCTTGCACATGACTTTTTCTATGACACAGAGCCCTTCAACATCAGTAGGCTCCTTGTTTAACTTTGACTGCTTCCTGCACTAACAAATGACTTTTTGTTCAAGGATGACAAGAGATCAATTAAGGAGAAAGAAGAATGTTAATCCAAGATGGAAAAGGCCCACCCTAATTGAAGAATGGTGAACAGGATTCTGGTCAATGAATTATAGTCTCATTTTAAAATTCACTCATCCATTTGATGATTAATTATAATGGCATCTTACATAATCATCAGAGGCTTTCCCTGAAAAATACATGAAGGTAAATGAACCTTTACTTCAAGCTTGACATCTGTCTTTGGCTCACTGTTGAAGAACACATTATAAGGAAAGCAACAGGCAGGATGCCTGATCACTCAAGTTTGGTGAAGAAGCCAGAAAGATTAATAACACTGCTGTGGAATGAAATAATTTCAAAACATGAAACACTGAAAAGAGCTCTTTAATCCTGTGGATTTAGAAATATTTCATTTTCATTTTGTGATTAGAAAATATTAAATTCTCATTTGAGTGTGATTTCTAACTTTAGTAAAAACAGAGGGAATGGATTAATAAAATCTTTTGTTACCAGAATAAATTTGTTGTTCGAGTTACTGCTTCACTTGGTTAGAGTTCATGAATAAATTGTGACAATGGAGGATTTCACTCTCAGAATGTAAAGTTGACCCATAAATGGGAGTCAGGAGCTGATCCAAGGGAGTATCCAGACAAGCCTCACCATATATAGGAATAGTTGTTGCATCCTTTGAAGTCAGTTCCCATTGCTTACAGAGCTTCATGTACTAATAGAAGCTCCCTGGGGCATATAGGACCCTTTGTGGTTACTTATCGTTAGTTAGACTCAGGGAACTAAAATACTACTGACCTCCTAAGATGTGCTACCAAAAATTAAGTCATAGTCCTAATACGGAGTTTAGAGGGTGCTCCAAATATTCTAATCATGAAAGCTTCCTCTTTCAACCTCCCTAAACAAAACTGTTCAGGCAAACCGAAGCACTCACTTTTCTCAGTACTTGAATAAGACCCTTTCTTATTGGATTATGGATGTTAATATCCAGAATTCAACAAGGCAACATCCAGTTTGCTACTTTTCCTGTAGTAATGAATCTGTTTCAAGCAGAGGCCAATGGTCTTCATCTAGGAGCCATGGGAATCGATCTGATAGTCAGCAATCTCACTGGACTGGACCTGTCTTAGTGGGTCACGGTCTTAACATGCATCCAAATGTGGGAGAGTTGTGGTGGATCTCCAGCAAGCTCCAGACCAGCAGGATGGGCCCTTTGGTGCAGTTCCTCTCCTCTCACAGGTTTTGATCTTGGACTATCTTTTTCTACTTCAGTCACCAGAAGTGGGAGATTTATTTTTTATCAGCTGATTAACTTCTGACTCCTTAGCAAGATAAAATACAGTCACACTTGAAGTAAACACGTTTTTATTGTCAGCAATTGTTGACAAATACAAGCTTATGCTTGTTTTCTTAAAACAATATATTCAACGCTAAAATCAGCTTGACTACTGAGAACTCCCATCTCTTCTTTCCCTAAGGCAAGATATTTGCAAACAAACATTTGTTACATAAATGTACTTGACAACTGGCAACTCCCATTTCCTCTGTTCTGAAAGCAAAGCACAATAATCACAACAAAAGTTGTAAAGAAAATCCCCATACATTCATTTGAGGTCTGAGCATTGCCTTGCATGCTAGAGACAGACTGGATCAGCAGAATAAGGAAAGAAGGAAACGGGTGCAAAGGACTGGGGTTTTTCTGTTCTTTGAAACATTAAAAAATTCTTGACAACCCAGAATTATCCTTTGATCATTTATTTTTCTGTGTAGTTCTTTCCTTTAACATTAATTATCTTTGCTGCTCCCTGTGTCTCTTACCTTTTTAATGTGATATCTTAATATTTAATGTTGAGATAGGCTTTTGGAGAGATGGTTCCAAGCTTCAGCTGTAAAATTCTCATTCATAGTATAGTGAATCATGTGGTGAAATCCCAAGGCATTAAACAGAAAATGGACTTATGATATAAAAGAAACCAAAAGATGAAAAACCTGACCAATGGCTTTTATTGAGAATAAATACGAATGATTTCCTTTATTTTATTCTTTACTTAAAAAGATCATAATTATTTAAAATATAGACATATATGTATATTTAAGATAGATATATTTATGAACCTAATAATTTAAGATAGATATAGAGACTTACATTGTATAGTGAAGTACAAGTATAAAAGTCATGTAGTACAAATCTGGGACTTCTGAAATGTGTTAAAATGTCGGTTCCTCGTTTACGGAGTTTTGTGCTATTATCAACAGAGCCAGCAATTGAACCTAAATTCTGAGTGTAATGGAAGCCATTAATCACTATCAAGTTCATCATTTTTTTTTCATGGCAAGTAATATTCATATCAGTGATTGCTATTCCACTAAGAAATTCTAAATGTTCCATAAAAATGAAACACCACATAATAAGAAACTAAATCATATGAAACAAAATTTTGACTCTTGAATGTATGATCACTCAAGGCTGGTGGATGATCATTTCTCTTTATGATTCTACAGGTAGCTCATTTATTTTTTTCTCATATATTTGACTTATTATAGGGCCCTGCAGCCCTTTCTGAGCATCATTAAATATATTTGTCGAATCATTAATCTAAAAATTAAAAGCTATTTAATACTTTTGTTTCATCTGCTTAACTAATTACACAGAAATAAACCACATTTTTCTATTACTTTTCTTGGTGCCTTCTGCATTTATATAGCCTTCATGCATTGTGCATATGTATAGGTCTTTCTCTTAACCCAAACCCCTGCTGTTGTTCTTTCTGCATCCATGTTAACGACTCATGATCACTATAACCTCACTAATCTTTTATGTCTTCCACTCTAATGACCTTGATCAATTCATTCACTATATAGAGCTTGTTGTCACTTGGCTTGGACTTACCAGACTTCAAAGTTTCACACCTGATTACTCTTCTTTTCTCATTTGCTTCCTCCTCTTCCTTAAGTCCGTGATGACGTCATTCCCTCCACCTCTCTGAATGTTTTCAACATATTTCTTTCTATCATTGTTTGCTCCTCTCTATATATTCCAAACCCACTGGGCAGATACTCTACAGTATCTCATGTATGCTCATTAATATAAAAATCACAAATATATAGTTTCAGGTTAAACTTCTCTCCTGGGCCACAAACATATTTTTCCAGTGTGTTTTCTCAAATACACTTCCAAAGAAAAATCCTTAATACATCTTCCCCATCTTGTGTTCTTTATTCTACTTAAAGCCAGTCAGAATACAAACCTTGTCATCTCTGTTTCTCTCCTTTCTCATAATTTTATTCAATCATCAAGACTTGCTAACTCACTTTCTATGAATATATCAAGCTTATATCAAAAAAATTCCTACAGCATTGCCTAGTTAAGTACCTCACAATCTCTCATCTGACAAATTGCAACAGCTTTTTAGAATAGTCTCCTTTTTTCCCTTTTCTCCCTACTCCAGTGAATCTCTCCGGTCCAATTTTATCCTTTCTGTGTTTAAAATCCTTTACTAGTTCCACACTGCATTCAGAATGTTGTCTAAACTTTGACTCTGACGTTAAAGTACATTGACTATAAACCCTATTCCATTTTCCAGCGTTTTATCTCAATTTTTCTACTCCCAAAGTTTACATTCTAGTCAAACCAAACTACTTTTCCCTTTTTCTGTCTTTCATTAAAATGAATTATCATGATAGTATAATTTGAAAAGCTTTGGAGTTTTATTTTATCTCATTTTAAATTCAGGGAGTACATGTGCAGTTTTACCACGTGGGTATATTGTGTGATGCTGAGGTTTGAACTCCTTTTTTTTTATTATTTGTTTTATTATACTTTATGTTCTAGGGTACATGTGCACAATGTGCAGGTTTGTTACATATGTATATATGTGCCATGTTGGTGTGCTGCACCCATTAACTCATCATTTACATTAGGTATATCTCCTAATGCTATCCCTCCCCCCTCCCCCCACCCCACAACGGGCCCTGCTGTGTCATGTTCCCCTTCCTGTGTCCAAGTGTTCTCATTGTTCAATTCCCACCTATGAGTGAGAACATGCGGTATTTGGTTTTCTGACCTTGTGATAGTTTGCTGAGAATGATGGTTTCCAGCTTCATCCATGCCCCTACAAAGGACACGAACTCATCCTTTTTTGTATGGCTGCACAGTATTCCATGGTGTATATGTGCCACATTTTCTTAATCCAGTCTATCATGATGGACATTTGGGTTGGTTCCAAGTCTTTGCTATTGTGAATAGTGCCACAATAATCATATGTGTGCATGTGTCTTTATAGCAGCATGATTTGTAATCCTTTGGGTATATACCCAGTAATGGGATGGCTGGGTCAAACGATATTTCTAGTTCTAGATCCTTGAGGAATTGCCACACTGTCTTCCACAATGGTTGAACTAGCTTACAGTCCCACCAACAGTGTAAAAGTGTTCCTGTTTCTCCATATCCTCTCCAACACCTGTTGTTTCCTGACTTTTTAATGATCGCCATTCTAACTGGTGTGAGATGGTATCTCATTGTGGTTTTGATTTGCAT
>NW_016823935.1:370492-394037 GCF_001698545.2 Rhinopithecus bieti | reverse complement strand
AAAAAAAAAAAAAGAAGAAGAAGAAAAAAAAAAATGTGTCCCAAAGATTCTGGTATGTTTTGTCTTTGTTGTGATTGGTTTCAAGGAACATGTTTATTTCTGCCTTCATTTTGTTATGTACCCAGTAGTCATTCAGGAGCAGAATGTTTGAACTTCTAATGGTTCCCTTGCACAGGTAGTGAACATAATATCTGATAGGTAGTTTTCCACGCCTTGGGCCCCACTGTCTTCTCCCCCGAAATGCTTTTCATAAATTCTGTCATTTTTGACTGTACTTTGTTTGTCAATTTTTTTTCTTATGCTGGAATACCCTTCTCCATTCATCACCACTTGCCAAACAATTCTTACCAACTTGTCAAACTCCATTGATATTCTACCTTTTTATAGTTCTTTACTCAGTGCCTCCAGGCAGAAATAAAATCTCCTTCATCTCTGTCCCTGAATAGTCTACTTACCCCCCCCCCCCCCTTTTCTTTAAGAAAAAAAGAACAGGTGCCACATTTTACTGTACTTTTTGTGAATCCCAGAATAAACCTAATTGAACAGACCTTTATTGTGCGTATAATACATGTCAGGCACTGTTTTGGAAAGAAAACTATCAGTGAATAATACAAAAATCCCTGCCCTTCTGGGTAGGGAAGACAGACAATGAGTAATACTTATTATAAATAAATTAATGATACGGTAAGTTAGAAGATGAGGAATGTCATGGAAAAGAGGACACGTGAGAGCAGGGCAAAGGGAATCAAGAGTTCTGGGGTGATATTAAGGTTGTAGGTTGAATTTGGAATAGAATGGATGGGGTATGCCTTGCTGAGGAGATAATCTGAGGAAAATCATGAATAAGGTGAGGGGAATAGCCATGTGGAAATCTGGGGAATGACCTTTTAGAGATGAACAAACTGTTGACAACCATAGTCTTGAGTACACTTCTGCTTATTAAAAGGGGGATAAAACTAGGAGATGAAGTCAGAGAGGTAGCAGGCGTTATATCAGGCCTTGTGGGTCATCAGGAACTTTGGCTTTTACTTAGAGTGAAATGGAGATCTGTTGCATGGTTTTGAGCAGAGAGACAATAGTTATTATCTCACTTACTTTTCATAAGAAGCATTCTGGCTGTTGGGTTGAGAATACACAGTAAGGGAGCAAAGAAGAAAAGAGAAATCCATGCTAGAACAGACGTTGAATGGAACTAGGGTGGTAGCAGTGGATGAAGTCAGATATAGTCAGTTTCTGGTTATATTGTGAGGGTAGAGTCAATGGATTTGCTGGTATTTTGGATGTGTGGTGTAAAGGTGAGGAAGAAATTAAAGATCATGCTAAGAATTATGACCTGATCAACTATAAGTATGGAATTGCCTTTAGTAGAAAAAGGCAAAATTGGGGATAGAGCAAGTTTGGAGGGTAAAATTGGCAGTTCAGTTTTGGACATGGTAGCTTTAGACAACCAAGTGAAGCTGTTAAGAGGATTGCAGAATATACTAGCCTGGAATTCAAGAGGGAGATCTGAGATATACACACACACACACACACACACACACACACACACACAAAATACATACATACATACATACATTTATGTGTATGCACACACACATAATTTACAGCCATGAAACTAAGTAAAATCACCAAGAATATGAGTGTTTATAGAGAGGAGACCCTAGGGCTCTTCTACATTAAGAGATCAGTGAGAAGAAAAAGAATTATTACAGGAAAAGGAGAAAAATGATCAGTGATGTTGGGAGAAAACCAAGAGAGAATGGTGTCTTGGATGCAAGTGATGTAAATACATTAAGAAAAAGCAAGTTATTCACTCCATCACGTGTGGCAGAGAGATGATATTTGATAAAGACTAGCAATGAGCGCTGGATTTACTAACATGGAGGTCATAGGGAAAATGGGGTAGAAGTAGCAATGAGAACAAGAAGCATCTCCAAGTCCAATACTATAATGACTGTGGGAAGAAAGGAAAACCTAATGCTTGAAAGATGGGAAGGCAAAAAGTATTTTGAGAGGATGATCAGATTTTTATTAGAGCCAAAAACTGAGGCAAACATTCAGAAATATTCAGATAGGGAATTTTGATAATGACGAATGATGAATTTCACAGGGCATAGTGAAAGAGTTTTAGAAGATAAGAAGGGTGTTGAGGAAAGAATGAGGGGATCCAATTGGCATTGTTGGAATAAAACAATTGTGACAAGAGTGTGAATTTGGGGGATAGGGAGTGGTTGAATTTTGGGATTCCCTGTTGAATGGTCAAGAGGATTTGGCATCATCTTGAGATGTGGTCTCCGTCTCATTATACAATCTTCCTCTTGACCTCTGATATAGGAGGGAGAAGGCCAACAGGAGCATGATCTCAATTCATTTTGTTGAGGAATGGCGCTTACACCACATGTGGAGGCTCCACCTTAACACTTTTGATTAGACTGGCAGCTCTGGGGAAGCTGAGCATCCCACTGTGCTGGCCTCCTTTAACTCCTGGTGACAGCTGTAAAAGGCCTCGGGGTGTGTGGTCGGAAGAAACAGTGACCACCTGCGCTGTGTTCAGCCAAGTGTAGCCCACTGATTAGATGATGGGACAGCATGCACTGTTTGCATGCACCCTGAGGTGTCTCTTTGGAGAACACTCATGCCGAGGAAAGGAGGAGTCAGGTAAAATCAGCTAGATGCCATAGCAAAGCAGGGTGCCAGAGGAATGGGTTATAAATAAAAATGGAAAGAACCATGTTCCCTGTGTGAGATCACAGTGCATGTCAGAAGTTGAATAATATCAGTACTACCTGGGAGGAACAGAAAAGAGCACCTGGGAGACACCATTGCGGAAATATTTGTGTGGATTCAGGGTGAGGTAGAAGGCTATGCTTCAGCAATCAGGTAAAAATTAGGAAAATTAGAGTTATTACTGTTAATATGAACTCTATTTATTATCACTAGACTAGTGAGGACTGGATAAATTTGGATTACATGATAATGAAGGCACATGTCTCATGTGCCTGCTGGACTGCAGACTTGAATGGAAAAAGCTATGCCAATATACGCCACAGCATACAGTTTAACACATTTGTTGACTTGTCTTTATAAACTGGTTATAAATAACTTCTAATGCTGAGGTGTGATGTTGCAGGTGCTTTGTAAGTGTTCAGACGTCTCCCATAACAATTTTGAATCAGAAGGGAAGAAGAAAAGAAAACCAAGTTATGTTTATGGGATAAGCAGCGTTACAGGCTAATTCAGTTTCTATAAAAAAAAAAAAAAAAAGATCCTGGTTATACAAGAAATTCAAAGTAAGGTGATAGAATATGCTTGTTTCACATCTTAAACAGCATTTTCCAGTAAAATGTGACAAAGTGATGAATATGAGGTAAATAATGATTGAAGAGTTTTGACTTATATTTCCACATACCAGAGACAAATGGTTGATTTCCTTGTGAATTTCATCCAAAGAGGCTCGATACACAGTGACGAAGGTAAGATGGAGCAAAGAGATTGGAGTAAATTAATAAGGAAACCAAATAAATATGAATGAAAAAGAAGAAAATGCATAAGGATATGATACTTAAATTAGAAATTTGAAGAAATAAAAAAAGGAGATAATCTAAGGACAGCAAAAAATGGAGCAAGTAGAGACTTTCCCTATAGGACTTAAATTTTACCTTCTCTAAGGGCCTCCTTTCTCCATTTTATCTAAATATGTCTCCATTTTGTTTTCTAGTGGCTCAGACTATAGCTTTGTACTTTATGTTTGTTTACTTGTTTGTGGTCTATCTCCCTCACTAAATGGAAAGTTTTATCAGGGCAGAAGCCACACTGTATTTTGTTCATCACTGGGTCCTTTACACAATGCCTAGTACATAGTAGGCACAAATATGGTAGAATAAATGAATAAATAAAGGTAAGAAAGGATAGAAAGAATATGTATTTCAATTTCATGATTTTTCGTATTGGCAGTGAATCAGTAACAAAGATAATTCCCTAAGGTAATTTGTTAAAATACTGTTATGACTCTGTGCCAGGAATAAACACCAATAGTCTTGGCATAACTTAAGAATTTCTGATAGGTTTTTAGTGAGAAATTCACACTTATCTATAGCACTCTGGGTATGGGAGATGATCTGAGACCCTGTTGGGTATATCAGACAGAGATATAACCCTGCGTTACATAAATAACCTTAATGATAGAGTCCTGGTGACACAAAAAGTTCTGTAGTGTAGGTATTAAGGTAGAAAATAAATTTTATTTAAAATAGATGGTTGGTAAATTATACTAGTTTAAATTATCCCAAGCACCCCCAAAAGTCACAACTTCTAGATAAGTGAGTTTGCAAAAATCACTCTTGTATAATCTGTTATTGCTTTAACATGGCATGATTGTTTTAATTATGAGATTGCATGTTTCATGGGTCAATGCCATCCTCACCCTGAACTGTGAAAGCCTGTAAGTTACATATCTGCATCTGAGGGAGGTGAACAGTGTGTGGGAAGTAAGGTGTCAGATCAGGTCTTTTTCCTTCTTCAGTTGCTTTAGTAGTTTAAACAGGTGAGAATGCACAGGGCTCAGCCATGAGCTCTATACATTGTACGTGTCTCCTCATGTTGTATCACCATCCTCCCATTCTTTTGGATTTGTGTTTCTGCTCTGCAATTTAAGAGAAGCAAATATCCTAGACTCTGCATTCAGCAAGCTTGATTGAAAACTCAGCTGCAGTGACTATAAGCTGCTGCTGGTTTATAACTCTTCTTTTGGCATACTTAGCAACGATTCCCTTGTTCAGTCTCAAGAGTGTTCTGCACCGGAGTATAAATTAGCCCGAATAGAAAGTTGTTCCTCAAGAGACTGTTCTGGTTTCCAAAATCTGGAACAGAATCACCAACTAAATACCACCATAATTTAATCCTGGTAGGCCCTGACAAAGTATGCAAAAAGGACCCAGGAATACTAAGGCAGGTCACCAGCAATCATTTTTGGTAAAGCTTTTAAGCAGATTTGTAAATATTCATGACAGAGGATTGTTCTGACTGCTCTTAGGTACCAGAGCTGGTGGAAGTCAAGACTTACAGGTAAAACAAGTGGACAATTACTAGGGGGTTTAGAGTTTTCTTCACACTCTTGGAGATGACTCTTCATAATCTCCAAATTTGTAAATATAATCATGCCATGTATACCTCTCTAATAAAAAAAGGAAGTGTTCAAGTAGTTTATGAAGTTTAAAATTCGATTTCTGCTAGCAAAATACACCTTACAGTGTCTTAGCTTTCTTCATTTTTATAATATTAACCTTTAACCTCCTTAAATATACAAGATGAAAGCAGGGCTGATGAGTGTCAGGGCAGTTGCTCTGGAGCACAGGGGACACATGGGAATATTTGAAAAGACACTTCCCTCCAACAGATATGGGACACTGGTTCTGGGCCACACCCATCATCTTCAATTAGTTTTCTCAGATTGAAAAAAAAAAATTCTGCAGAAATGTGATTATTATATTCAACTTTTCCAGTCAACTTCATATTATATGCAACGCAAGTATTTCTGTTTTCTTCCTCGTTACCTGTGTTAAAGGTTAGTTTGCCTACGTTTGCCTCATGAAAATAATTTGTATAGGCACGTGGCTTTCTAAAGATTCACATTTTTTACTAAAGGCACATGTTACCTGTGTATATTTTCACATCATAAATTAGGCAGATTTTATCTTTCATCAAAATTTTCTTTCTTGATGAGTAAGTAGGGCACTGGTAGAATAATTTCATGAATCTTTTTTCTTTGTTTTCAGTTGAAACAAATATAGATAGTAAACTTCAAAGGAGCAAGAATCATGCCTATTTTGTTCTTTGTTTAGTCTTAGCACCATTACAATACCTTGTATATGATGGGTACAAGGCAAACAATTAATATTTATTCAGTATCTGGTGGTTCTAAAAATCAGATCTAAGCCATAGTCATTTCCTGGACTAGCCTTTGATACTTCTACATTTTTTTAACTTCTATTTTTTAAATAAGAATATTTCCTTAAACCATTTCACAAGAGTTACTTTTTTTCATTTTTTAAAATTATACTTTAAGTTCTGGGTTACATGTGCAGAACGTGCAGTTTTGTTACACAGGTATACACGTGCCATGGTGATTTGCTGCACCCATCAACCCATCACCTACATTAGGTATTTCTCCTAATTTTATCCCTTCCCTAGCCCCCAACCCCCTGCAGGCCCTGATGTGTGATATTCCCCTCCCTGTGTCCATGTGTTCTCATTGTTCAACTCCCACTTATCAGTGAGAACATGCAGTGTTTGCTCTTCTGGTCTTGTGATAGTTTGCTGAGAATGATGGTTTCCAGCTTCATCCACATCCCTGCAAAAGGGTGTGAACTCATCCTTTTTTATGGCTGCATAGTATTCCATAGTATATATGTGACACATTTTCTTAATCCAGTCTATCACTGATGGACGTTTGGGTTGGTTCGAAGACGTTGCTATTGTGAATAGTGCCACAATAAACATACATGTACATGTGTCTTTATCATAGAATGATTTATAATCCTTTGGGTATTTGCCCAGTAATGGAATTGCTGGGTCAAATGGTATTTCTGGTTCTAGATCCTTGAGGAATCACCACACTGTATTCTGCAATGGTTGAACTAATTTACAGTCCCACCAACAGTGTAAAAGCTTTCCTATTTTTCCACAACCTCTCTCGCATCTGTTGTTTCCTGACTTTTTAATGATCGCCATTCTAACTGGCATGAGATGGTATCTCATTGTGATTTTGATTTGCATTTCTCTAGCGACCAATGATGATGAGCATTTTTTCATATGTTTGTTGGCTGCATAAATGTCTTCTTTCGAGAAGTGTCTGTTCATATCCTTTGCCCATTTTTTGATGGGGTTGTTTGCTTTTTTCTTGTAAATTTGTTTAAGTTCTTTGTAGATTCTGGATATTAGCCCTTTGGCAGATGGAGAGATTGCAAACATTTTCTCCCATTCTGTAGGTTGCCTGTTCACTCTGATGATAGTTTCTGTTCCTGTGCCAAAGTACTTTAGGTTAATTAGATCCCGTTTGTCAATTTTGGCTTTTGTTGCCCTCGCTTTTGGTGTTTCAGACATGAAGCCGTTGCCCATGCTTATGTTCTGTATGGTATTGCCCAGGTTTTGTTCTAGAATTTTTATGGTCCTAGGTCTTCAGTTTAAATATTTGATCCATCTTGAGTTGATTTTTGTATAAAGTATAAGGAAGGGGTGCAGTTTCAGTTTTCTGCATACGGCTAGCCAGTTATCCCAACACCATTTATTAAATAGGGAATCTTTTCCCCATTGCTTGTGTGTGTCAGGTTTGTCAAGGATCAGATGGTGATAGATGTGTGGTGTTATTTCTGAGGCCTCTGTTCTGTTCCATTGGTCTATATCTCTGTTTTGGTACCAGTACCATGCTCTTTTGTTTACTGTAGCCTTGTTGTATAGTCTGACATCAGGTAGCTTGATGCCTCCAACTTTTTTCTTCTTGCCCAGGATTATCTTGGCTATGCAGGCTCTTTTTTGGTTCCATATAAAGTTTAAAGTAGTTTTTTCCAATTCTGTGAAGAAAGTCAGTGGTAGCTTGATGGGGATAACATTGAATCTATAAACTACTTTGGGCAGTAAGGCCATTTGATGATATTGATTCTTCCTATCCATGAGCAAGGAATGTTTTTCCATTTGTTGGAGTCCTCTCTTATTTCCTTGAGCAGTGATTTGTAGTTCTCCTTGAAGAGGTCCTTCACATCCCTTGTAAGTTGTATTTCTAGGTATTTTATTCTCTTAGTAGCAATTGTGAATAGGAGTTCACTCATGATTTGGCTCTCTACTTGTCTGTTATTGGTGTATTAGAATGCTTGTGAATTTTGCACATTGATTTTGTATCGTGCAACTTTGCTGAAGTTGCTTATCTTGGGTCTGAGACGATGGGGTTTTCTAAATATACAATGTCCTCTGCAAACAGGGGCAATTTGACTTCCTCTCTTCCTATTTGAATATTCTTTATTGCTTTTTCTTGCCTGATTGCCCTGGTCAGAACTTCCAATATTATGCTGAATAGGAATGGTGAGAGAGGCCATCCTTGTCTTGTGCTGGTTTTCTAAGGGAACGCTTCCAGTTTTTGTCCATTCAGTATGATATTGGCTGTGTGTTTGTCATAAGTAGCTCTTATTATTTTGAGATACTTTCCATTGATACCTAGTTTATTGAGAATTTTTAGTGTGAAAGACTGTTGAATTTTGTCGATGGCCTTTTCTGCACCTATTGAGATATTAATGTGGTTTTTGTCATTAGATCTGTTTATGTGATGGATTACGTTTATTGATATGTGTATGTTGAACCAGCCTTGCATCCTAGGGATGAAGCCAATTTGATCGTGGTGGATAAACTTTTTGATGTGCTGCTGGATTCGGTTTGCCAGTATTTTATTGAGGATTTTCACATTGATGTTCATCAGGGATACTGGTGTAAAATTATCTCTCTTTTTTATGTCTCTGCGAGGCTTTGGTATCAGGATGATGTTGGCCTCATAAAATGAGTTAGAGAGGATTCTATCTTTTTCTGTTGATTGGAATAGTTTCAGAAAGAGTGGTTCCAGCTCCTCTTTGTACCTCTGGTAGAATTTGACTGTGAATCCGTCTGGTCCTGGACTTTTTTTGGTTGGTAGGCTATTAATTATTGCCTCAATTTCAGAACTTGTTATTGGTCTATTCAGGGATTCAGCTTCTTACTGGTTTTGTCTTGGGAGGGTACATGTGTCCAGGAATTGATCAATTTCTTCTAGATTTTCTAGTTTGCTTGCTTAGAGCTGTTTATAGTATTCTCTGATGGTAGTTTGTATTTCTCTGGGATCGGTGTTGATATCCCCTTTACCATTTTTTATTGTGTCAATTTTCTTCTTCTCTCTTTACTTCTTTATTAGTCTTGCTAGTGGTCTATCAATTTTGTTGATCTTTTCAAAAAACCAGCTCCTAGATTCACTGATTTTTTGAAGGGTTTTTTTTGTGTCTCTGTCTCCTTCAGTTCTGCTCTGATCTTAGTTATTTCTTGCCTTCTGCTGGCTTTTGAATGTGTTTGCTCTTGCTTCTCTAGTTCTTTTCATTGTGATGTTAGGGTGTCAATTTTAGATCTTTCCTCTTTTCTCTTGTGGGCATTTAGTGCTATAAATTTCCCTCTACACACTGCTTTAAATGTGTCCCAGAGATTTCGGTACATTGTCTCTTTGTTCTCATTGGTTTCAAAGAATGTCTTTATTTCTGCCTTCATTTCATTATTTACCCATTCAGGAGCAGGTTGTTCAGTTCCCATGTAGTTATGTGGTTTTGAGTGAGTTTCTTAATCCTGAGTTGTAATTTGATTGCACTGTGGTCTGAGACACAGTTTGTTGTGATTTCTGTTCTTTTATATTTGCTGAGGAGTGTTTTATTTCCAATTATGTGGTCAATTTTAGAATAAGTGCGATGTGGTGCTGAGAAGAATGTATATTCTGTTGATTTGGGATAGAAGTTCTGTACATGTCTATTAGGTCCACTTGGTCCAGAGCTGAGTTCAATTCCTGGATATCCTTGTTAACCTTCTGTCTTGTTGATCTGTCTAATATTGATAGTGGGGTGTTAAAGTCTCTCATTACTATTGTATGGGGGTCTAAGTCTCTTTGTAGGTCTCCAAGGACTTGCTTTATGAATCTGGGTGCTCCTGTATTGGGTGCATATATATTTAGCATAGTTGGCTCTTCTTGTTGAATTGATTCCTTTACCATTATGTAATGGCCTTCTTTGTCTCTTTTGGTCTTTGTTGATTTAAAGTCTGTTTTAGCAGAGACCAGGATTGCTAACCCTGCTTTTATTTTTTGCTTTCCATTTGCTTGGTAAATCTTCCTCCATTCCTTTATTTTGAGCCTATGTGTGTCTTTGCACGTGAGATGGGTCTCCTGAATATAGCACACTGATGGGTCTTAACTCTTTATTCATTTTACTGGTCTGTATGTTTTAATTGGGGCATTTAGCCCATTTATATTTAAGGTTAATATTGTTCTGTGTGTATTTGATCTTGTTATTATGATGTTAGCTGGTTATTTCGCCTGTTAATTGATGTAATTTCTTCATAGCATTGATGGTCTTTACAATTTGGCATGTTTTTGCAGTGGCTGGTACCAGTTGTTCCTTTCCATGTTTAGTGCTTCCTTCAGGAGCCCTTGTAAGGCAGGCTTGCAGTGACAAAATCTGTCAACATTTGCTTGTCTATAAAGGATTTTATTTCTCCTTCACTTATGAAGTTTAGTTTGGCAGGATATGAGATTCTGGGTTGAAAATTCTTTTCTTTAAAAATGATGAATATTGGCCCCCACTGTCTTCTGGTTTATAGAGTTTCTGCTGAGAGATCTGCTGTTAGTCTGTTGGGCTTCCCTTTGTGGGTAACCCGACCTTTCTCTCTGGCTGCGCTTAACATTTTTTCCTTCATTTCAACCTTGGTGAATCTGACAATTATGTGTCTTGGGGTTGCTCTTCTTGAGGAGTATCTTTGTGGTGTTCTCTGTATTTCCTGAATTTGAATGTTGGCCTGCCTTGCTAGGTTGGGGAAGTTCTCCTGGATAATATACTGAAGAGTGTTTACTAACTTGGTTTCATTCTCCCCGTCACTTTCAGGTACACCAATGAAACGTAGATTTGGTCTTTTCACATCGTCCCGTATTTATTGGAGGCTTTGTTTGTTTCTTTTCACTCTTTTTTCTCTATTCTTGTCTTCTCACTTCATTTCATTAATTTGATCTTCAATCACTGATATCCTTTCTTCTGCTTGATTGATTTGGCTACTGAAGCTTGTGTATGCTTCACGAAGTTCTTGTACTATGGTTTTCAGCTCCATCAGGTCATTTAAGCTCTTCTCTACACTGGTTATTCTAGTTAGCCATTCATCTAACCTTTTTTCAAGGTTTTTAGCTTCCTTGCAATGGGTTGGAACATGCTCCTTTAGCTTGGAAAGTTTGTTATTACCGATCTTCTGAAGCCTACTTCTGTCAACTCATCATCAAACTCATTCTCCTGTCCATCCAGTTTTGTTCCCTTGCTGGTGAAGAGTTGTGTTCCTTTGGAGGAGAAGAGGCATTCTGGCTTTTGGAATTTTCAGCCTTTCTACTCTGGTTTATCCCCATCTTTATGGTTTTATCTACATTTGGTCTTTGATGTTGGTGACCTACAGATGGGGTTTTTGTGTGGATGTCCTTTTTGTTGATGTTGATGCTATTCCTTTCTGTTTGTTAGTTTTCTTTCTAACAGACAGGGCTTTCAGCTGCAGGTCTGTTAGAGTTTGCTGGAGGACCACTCCAGACCCTGTTTGCCTGGGTATCACCAGTGGAGGCTGCAGAACAGCAAATATTGCTGCCTGATCCTTCATCTGGAATCTTAGTCCCAGAGGGGCACCCACCTGTATGAGGTGTCTGTTGGCCCCTGCTGGGAGATGTCTCCCAGTCAAGCTACATGGGTTTCAGGGACCCACTTGAGGAGGCAGTCTATCCATTATCAGAGCTTGAATGCCATGCTGAGAGAACGACTGCTCTCTTCAGAGTTGTCAGGCAGGGATGTTTAAGTCTAGAGAAGCTGTCTGCTGCCTTTTGTTCAGATATGCCCTACCCCTAGAAGTGGAATCTAGAGAGGCAGTAGGTCTTGCTGAGCTGTGGTGGGCCCCACCCAGTTTGAGCTTCCCTGCCCCTTTGTTTACATTGTGAGGGTAGAACTGCCTACTCAAGCCTAAGGAATGGTGTATGCCCCTCCCCCACCATGCTCCGGCATCCCAGGTCTATCTCAGACTGCTGCTCTAGCAGCATGCAAGGCTCCGTGGGCATGAGACCTGCCGAGCCAGGCATGGGAGGGGATGTCCTGGTCTGCCGGTTGCTAAGACTGTGGGAAAAGCTCAGTATTTGGGCAGAGTGTACCATTTCTCCAGGTGCAGTCACTCATGGCTTCCCTTGGCTAGGAAAGGGAAATCCCCTGACCCCTTCCACTTTCTGGGTGAGGCAATGCCCTGCCCTTCTTGGGTTCTCCCTCCGTGGGCTGCACCCACTGTCCAACCAGTCCCAATGAGATGAACTAGGTACCTCAGCTGGAAATGCAGAAATCACCAGTCTTCTCCATTGATCTTGCTGGGAGCTGTACACTGGAGCTGTTCCTATTTGGCTATCTTGGAAGTGACCTCCGACTATCTCACAAGAGTTACTTTCTATTCCACCTATGGGTATAGAAAAATCAAGATCACATGTGGATAAGGATGACGAATAATTTGTTCTCTCATTTGTTAGCTAATGTGAGTCAAATTCTCGGTTCAGCAAATTGTTACATTCCATAAACCTTCACAGTCGTTCAATAGTGAAAATTACTTTCAGGTTCATGAAACTCACAACATAGGTATTTACTATGAATACTGGCAGAATGCTTCATTAGTGGTTTTTTGGCAGGAGTAGAAGAGTAACAGAAACAAACTGATGCTAATGTTACATGATAAAATTTAACTTTTGACAACTGCACCAAGTTGCAATAGATGCTACACACAAATAAAAGGTGCTATATTGAAATTTTTTAAGAAGTAAAATTAGTTTTTAGACACTTGGACCACCCTCAGGGACCATGACCCACATCAGTTGTATAAAAAGCTTAAGAGAAGAAAAAAGAAAATAATCTTTAAACTGTTGCCCTGATTCCTGCTTCTCCTTGAGAAAGAGAAAGTAAGGGTGATACTACCTCAATAGGACAACTCAGAAACCATGAGATGTATCTGCTGGACTAGGTGAGAGGCTGTTGCTATCAGCAGGTGGTAGTGGGGCAGAGGAAAATCACAGAACTGTTCCAGATGTACCTTCACACTTAGGGACATTTGTGAAAAGAAAGCATGCTTCTGTGCACCAAGGGTGGGCCTCACAGGGAAACAGACCTGGCAGCGTCATTTATTATTCTGTCCAAGAGAACTCCTCAGAGAACTTGAGTATTCCAAGAAGGAGTTTTATGAGGCATGGATTATCATATTATAGAAATTGTAGCCAGAGGTGTTTAGCATGAGGTGGAAGGGATTTCTCCAGAAAGTTCACAACGTTTCTGATGAAGCATCTGAACATCTGTCACTTAGAGGGGCCCCTTGAAGATGAAACCCTTATCAACTATATAAGACTGCCCTTGAGCCTAAACCCTGCCTCTTTCTGGATTCAACCCTGGGGAGGTCAGTAGCTGCAGTTAGCAGAGGAGGAGACATGCTAAGAAGGGAAAGAAAGATGATGAAGCCCTCCCCCTTTGCATTTGTGAGCAACAAACCTTAAGTAGTAGCCTGAGAGAGGAAAGTTGCATTTGGACTATTGTCTTGGGCTGGACAATTTTAATAGATACAAGATGGCCTTCAGATTTTAGTGACTGGAGGGTATTTTAAACTTCAAATGAAAACAGAAAGCTTACAGGGCTTACTAGAGAAAGAATTTTATCCAAGGGCAAGAGAAAAATTTTTCCTTTACTGAATACATTTTAGAAGCATAATAAGAGGCAAAAAAAAAAAAAAAAAATATGTTTTCATTAAATCTCACAAGGCATGGTAGGTCAATGTTTCTGTTATTTTAGTTTAGATTAAAAAGGAGAATATGCAAATGGTTTCTTATTGGAACTCAGTGTCAGGAAACATAGATGTGTCTTACACAGGAAGATTACCAAAAATCGGAAAGCTATTAATAACATCATTTACTTTCTCCCAAATCATTTTTATCTGTCTGCCTCTCTGTTTTACTCTCTTTTCTCTGCAGGTCAGCTTTCTCTGCTGTTCTATGTGATCACTGCAGATAGATATATAGGTCATTTCAGTTCAGGTACCAAAGAAATTGATGGATGTCTTCAAGTTCCATTCTAAATTTCTGTTAGGAGAGAATCTTCTGGGTCCATCTTGACTTATATGTCTACACCTTGACTTATATGTCTACAAAGGTGTGTGATTCCAACATGACTGTAGGGATCTACTATTGTGAGTGAGCAACAGGATCTCTGAAAATGGGGGAGTTGCTGGTCAGAAATTCCACCTTTGTTTACCGCAAAGACATGTAATAATAAAAAGTCCACAGGAAGAATTCTGAGAGTTCACATGTTGGCACTTTATTGGGATGTAAGTGTATTGGGTTTTGCAGATTAAAATATCTTAAGAAATATCAGTGGTTGATAAACATATGATATTTTGCTTATGTGTTGTATATTATTTTCTGCTAATTAAACATCTTAATAAAATTTCCTGGGAAGTGTGCATATTTCAGATCTGTTTGGGATTTCTGGGAAAGGAGAACACACCAACCAGTAATTATCTGAGAAAATTCACACATATGTGCTTGAATTGATGCATACTCTTATTTTTTTGTTGTTGTTTGTTTTAATGACATGGTCTTCCTTTGTCACACAGACTGAATGTGGTACTGTGGCCATAGCTCACTATAGCCATAAATTCCTAGGCTCAGGACGTCCTCCTGCCTCAACATATTTTAAACAAATTTTGGTGGAGATAGGGTCTCCATATGTTGCCGAGGCTGGTCTTGAACTCCTGGGCTTAAGCAATCCTCCTGCCTTGGCCTCCCAAAGCTCTGGGATTATAAGTGTGAGCCACCGCACTTTGCTGTTGAGAATAATCTTGGTGAATTTGACCATCTTACTACATTTTGTAAATGTAACCTTCTGCTCCCAATTGTAAATATTTTAAGCTGAGGAGAGTTAGATTTGAGATTTCAGGAGGGCCAACATGGCTAGGGTTCTCATGGAAAAGTACTGAAAGGAGAGAGCTACAGAGAGGTAGAGAGCGAGCTACCAAGAGAGCAAGAGACACAGAGGGAGGGAGAGAAGGCGGGGAGGGCGGGGAAGAGAGAAAGACAGAGAGAGAGATCGATCCAGACATCTGACAGAGTTCCCAGAGTTGGCTGACTACTCAAGGCTGGGAAAAGAACCACTCAAAAAGAGCAATCAGAACAACTTCCTGAGCACACACCGGGAAAGGTGGTGTTGGTATTCTTACCAGACAGATGGGGGTGGGGTAGGGTGCTCAGAAAGGTATTTGTTGCCTCATTAGTAAGGCAAGATTTGCTCTAGATGAAGACTGCTTTGGTTTCTCCTAACAAAGCTTAGAAAAAATCCTTACAAAGATCAAACTATTTCAAAGTAATGTAATTATTTCTCAGAATAGAGATTAGGATTATTTTTAAATACAAGAATAGTCAGTTCCCAATACATTAAAATCCACAACTCCATTTCGCCACTCATTGTCCTGCATCCCCTTTGCTTCTAAAGTATTGCATTCTAACCTTTATTATTTCAGGATTGCAAAATCTCTATTGCTAGACCAAACCATACAGCATCTCCAACAATTACCTATGTCTTAGAAAAAACAGCCACCAATAAATCACTGTTTCTGGCACTTCTTTCATAAACACGTTCCTCATTGCTTCAGTAAACACAGAGTTGTCTTATAAGCACATCTCTGAAAAGCAGTTGGCCAGTGAGTAGTGGCTTTTTTTGTTTGTTTGTTTTTAATTTTGCCTTATCTTACAATGCTGGCCCTAGCACTTTAACTTTTCAGACCACCTTGCTCTTTTCTTTTCTCTCTTTTTTTTTTTTCTGAGATGGAGTCTGGCTCTGTCACCCAGGCTGGAGTGCAGTGGCACAGTCTCGGCTCACTGCAACCTCTGCCTACCAGTTTCAAGCAATTCTCCTACCTCAGACTCCTGAATAGCTAGGACTACAGGTGCATGCCACCACGCCTGGCTAATTTTTGTATTTTTAGTAAAGGTGGTGTTTCTCCATATTGGTCAGCCTGGTCTGGAACCCCTGACCACAGGTGATCTACCCGCCTTGGCCTCCCAAAGTGGCGTGAGCCACTGCGTTCAGCCACGCCTTTCTACTGTCTCAGCTTTTCTGACATTTCTAGTTTTCTTAGTGTAGATAATTTCTTTTTCCAGGATTCCAAAAGCCATGCTAGCAGTGTGTTAGCACCCATCTTCCAGGGTTCTTGCCAAATTATTAAATCCTGTGTCACTGGACAGTGCCCCCTTATTGATAAAAGTTCCCTTACCCAAGCTTATGCACTATACTGCCGAGCTATCGCTCTAGGGATCTCGTCCCACACACACTCCTCTGGTTCTTGCTGAATCTTGGCACTGGGCCCTGCAGCTCCTCCTGTGTTTCTCTTCTCTTAGCAAGCCCAGTGCATCCTTGGCTGGGTTATGCTGTAATTTGACCCGGTTTATTAGTCTTCTAGCCAGGAATGGAGGTGGGGTAGAATCTGAGAAGGGCGTGTGTTCTTTTTCAAGGCTCTGTAGCATCTTCAAGTAAGGGGAGAATACCAAGCTTTACAGGAGGAGAGTGAACCACTTGTGCAGCGCTACAGCATTTAGTAAGATCTGAGGATTCAAGATTCTTGAGTATCTCAACCCACATGTCCCCATTTCGAGTCTCAGGGTCTCACTTTGGTGGCATACCAGCTGGGGTAGAGAATTCAACTTCTTTTCTCTGGACCTCTGGTTTTCACATACATTTAGAGTGGAGTCTGATCTCAAGCTATTTCTGCTGTCTGGCTGTAGTAGATGAGAATATCTTTATATGCCTCCAAGGAGGCCCTTGGGCTTTTATACTTTGCTTTAAATTTGAGATTAATACCCCTCAGAGTGCCATTAAATTTCTGCAATGCATCAGTGGTAGCCAGTAACAGCTATCTGAATCTATAGTTCTTATAATTACTTTTTCCCCTAAGCCTTTCAAATATCTAAGATACTGAACCTCCTAGTGTTTTCTGACACACTGAAGTCTTGTCTCAATTTGCCACAGGTAAAAGTTTTATTAATTTCACCACTATCTCATCCCAGGAATGATCAATCTTACAGTTGTCACCAGCAAAGGGATCCTTATTATCAGCTCTCCAAAATTCCATTCTATAATTTGCTGCCTAGGACCATATGTAGTACCAGCGATCTGAAGTTCAATTCCCTGGGAAATTACCCGAGTTGGAGATGGGAGGATATCGGGCAACACTCTTGGATGCAACAGTTAGAATGGAGTCAGGGAGGCAGAATTGGGCTGAGGGAGGAGTTGACCTCTGTTACAGTTGCTGCAAACCTCAGTGGAATCCTTAGGATGCTTTGCACCTAGGATGGTCTTTCAGCATTGTTCCAAATTGAGGCAACAGGGCCCAGCCTCTGTATCTCTAAAGTGATCATCAGATGGTGGCTGTTTCTTGGAAATAAATTGCCAGTCAGATTTCTGCAGGTAATTCATTGAGAGGGGACTCAGCTGTGAGCCATTCAGAACACCAGCTGTGAGAATAAAGACTTCGGTCTTATATATCAGGGCAGTACAGGAACCCCTAAAAAATTATACATACTAATGCAGTTATGGTCAATTGTACTCCCTATTAGTTTCATTTCCCATAAAGAACAAATCAAATGTGTAATTACTGAATAATATGCCTTGAAAGAAACTTAACATCACATCAAGTTCAATACTCTTGGTTTTCAGATAAAAACCCAGAGGTGCCATTAAGTTCTTTGTTCAGAGGCACAGCATATGCTGATGTTGGGTCTAGAAGTCAGGTTCTCTGCCTGCAGCCTGGTGTTCTTTCACTTTTAGATTCTTTCAAGTGCTAGAGAACTATACTATTAATTGCTTTACACGATAGAAACTATTAAAATGTGATCCCCACTGTAACATGCTATGGTGTCAACCTCTTCTCTATAGTTTACCCCCAAGGACTATTTATTCTTTCTCCCTCATTTTCTAGAGTCCTTTTAGTTTTTGTAGGACCAAGATATTAAATATTAAATAGATTGAGGTTTTAAGCTCCAGCAGGAGATTGGTGTTTATATATACTGTACTTTTTTGCTTAAAATTTTTGGGGTAAAGTTGCTTTTTTATTGTCTGAGTTTAAAAACAAACAGTAACTAGATAAAAGTGAAGGATCAACAGCAAATCGCACAGGTTCTCTTCCTTTGACAGTGATTCTTTCTTGGACTGTCACAAGGTTGGACATTAAGCAAATTCCAGTTAAGGCATGCTCCTCCCAGAGAGGTATACTTGTTTCACCTAAGAGGCTGTTTTAAATCTACCTGCTCTCAACAGAGGGGATTTTTTTCATGAGCTAGGAAAGGCTTCAGATCCTTGACCTCACTGCCTGTTATTTCTCTTGTTAGTTTAGTCTTTCCTGAAAGAAAGAATTCCCTCTGAAATGCAATTTCTGGCTTTTGGCTGGTTCCAGTTTAACAGTTTTAAATTTGACAGTTGAGTTCAGTAATCCTTTACTAAGCATTTATAATGTATGAGGTATTGGACTACATCTAGCCAAAGATCTAAAGACATAATTACACTATCAAGTAATGTGTGTTAAAAAGGTGTGCACAGGAGCTGTAGGTTCACAGAGGAAGTTCAGGAATAACTTTTCTGTAACTGAGGCATTAGACAAAAAGCCATACTATTGCCCTCAGAAGGCTGCAGTTAACACGTGCATGGAGCGGTCATCTAGTTCCCCTAATTAGCATACTAAGCAGGAATGATTTACAATGCTAGCTAGCAAATACTTTGGACCATGAAGGAGAGGAATACAGAAGGTGAATTTCTGTGCAATGCTGTGGGAATCAGGGAGCAGAGTTTTGAGTAACGCAGGCACATGGCAGAGATAAGCCTTTGTTGGTGCGCAGAAACAAATTGAATGAGTAAGTACGACCATCTGCTTTAGATGGCAATCCATCTGAGCTGCGGGAATAGTCTAAAAGTGAGGAGAGAATCCTGGAATGAAGGATAAACTTGCCCATGTTGCATTTTTTTTACCTGAGGCAAGCCCTGCTTAGTTTAATTTGACAATTTCCTGGCACATATGTTCTGTAATATTACCTAAATCACCTTTGGAGTTTGGAGAAAATGTTAATGTCTTGTTAAAATTATAATTATTGTGTGTTTAGCATGCCTTTCTAGAGAGACTGCTTTTAATTAGGATAGTGTTCCAGTTTGTCAAACAGACATTTAAAATATCCTGCTATTACAATATTTACATTTATGTTTGAAATGGTATCAAATGTCAACTTCATTTCCCAGGAAATCAGAAAGTGTAAAATTTTGTGTTTTAAAATAGAAGAGTATTTTAGAGCACATTATCGATAGTAAACTGTAGATGGAGTTCTGTTTGCTTTAGTCAGAGTAAGTAATTTCCTTTCTTTGGGGAATGTGGGGTGAGGAAAAGGTAGAAGGAGAGAGAGGCAGGAGATAGCTCTATGTCTCTCATCATGTGTCTGCTCCTTGCTTTCCAGACTCAGCTTCATTAGTTTTTACCTTTTCCCTATTTTTTTTTTTAATTTCAAAAAATTCTAAAGAATACCTGAATACCTTCTCCTAGACTTTCAAATTCTTGACATTTTGAATGTTTGCTTTATGCACATGCACAGATTCTGTGCTCTCTCTCTCTCTTTCTTACTCTCTCTCTCTCTTAGTTTTCTTTCAGTATCATTATGGACTTAATAGATTTTAAAAAATATTCAGTGTGTTATCCATTACTGTCATAGTAAGTTTTTATGCTTCAAAGAGTTACAAACAATATGCATGTACACACTTACATACACACACAGGTACATTGTTCTGGATCATTTGGAAGTTGAACATATCATACTTACTTCAGGCAACGCCTAAATATCAGGGCATTCTCTTATCTAACTGCGATATAACTGTAATATCATGATTACAGCTATAAAAATTAGTGTGAGTTAAATATCATTTAATACCCAGTCCATATTTACATTAACCCAATTGTCCCCCAAATGCTTTTTATTTGTGTGTGTGTGTTTGTGTGTGTGCGCGTGGGTGGGGGTTGCCGGGAGACACACAGGTCCAGGATTAAATTGAAGTCACAGATGGCATTTGTCTATATTGTCTTTTTAGTTTTATCTTTCATCAATCCCTTTGACTTTTTGTTCTCCCATCAGACATTTTTTAGGAACCTGGGGGAGTTGCCTTACAGAAAGTTTCATAGTTTGGATTCGTCTGGTTGTTACCTCATGATTAGTTTTAGATTAAACATTTTTCAAGGGCTGGGCACGGTGGCTCACACCTATAATCTAGCACTTTGCGGGGCCGAGGCAGGCCGATCACGAGGTCAGGAGATTGAGACCATCCTGGCTAACACGGTGAAACCCTGTGTCTACTAGAAGAAAAAAAAGAAAAAAGAAAAAAAAAATTATCCAGGCGTGGTGGCGGGCGCCTGTAGTCCCAGCTACTCTGGAGGCTGAGGCAGGAGAATGGCGTCAACCTGGGAGGCGGAGGTTGCAGTAAACCGAGATCATGCCACTGCACTCCAGCCTGGGCAACAGAGCGAGACTCCGTCTCAGGAAAAAAAAAAAAAAAAAAAAAAAAAAAAAAAAAAAAAAAAAAAAAAGACCATTTTTGGCAAATATGCTTCATAGCAGTATAAATGCTATATACACACACACACACACACACACACACACACATATCAAAATATATATAGGTATATATAGTATTATATATATTTTTTATATATTTGCTATAGTAGCAAATTATATATATATATTTGCTACTTCATAACAGAAGCACCTAATCTCAAGCTGTACTAAATGATAAAAAATACTGAATCTATTACTTAGTTAAGGTGGTGACCACCATGTTTGTTAATTTGAAACTAAATTATCTCTGAGCTGATACTGTATCACTGTATGAATTTCCTGCTCTTCCAAACCATTTTACTTAATAATTTTAGCATTCATTAATGATTCTTCCATGGATCTATTATTAGACTGGGATTTTCAAAATGCTTTGTCATTCCTACAGTTGTTTATAGAAGAATTTCAGTGAATAACAGCTTTTCCCCTTTCTTGGTCTCTCTGTTTNCACACACACACACACATATATCAAAATATATATAGGTATATATAGTATTATATATATTTTTTATATATTTGCTATAGTAGCAAATTATATATATATATTTGCTACTTCATAACAGAAGCACCTAATCTCAAGCTGTACTAAATGATAAAAAATACTGAATCTATTACTTAGTTAAGGTGGTGACCACCATGTTTGTTAATTTGAAACTAAATTATCTCTGAGCTGATACTGTATCACTGTATGAATTTCCTGCTCTTCCAAACCATTTTACTTAATAATTTTAGCATTCATTAATGATTCTTCCATGGATCTATTATTAGACTGGGATTTTCAAAATGCTTTGTCATTCCTACAGTTGTTTATAGAAGAATTTCAGTGAATAACAGCTTTTCCCCTTTCTTGGTCTCTCTGTTTCTTTCAGTATCATCGAAGACTCAGATTTTTTAAAAAGTGAATGTTTTACTGTTACTGTCATAGTTTTTTTTTGGTGCTTCAGAAAGTTACAAATTTGGCCATTAGGATCCTTGTTAAACTGGCTCTTATGTCATTTTGTTGTTATCCCACTAGTCTTTGAGCATATTCTTGAGTCTGGTACAAGATGTTTTAGAATATTCTTATACTTTTTCAGCTTAGACCTGGAGTCAGGCATTTCTTTAGAAATTCCTCGTTTCTAAACACAAAGTCTGGGTACTAGGTCTGCTCATTGCTATAAGGCTGTTAGTATTTCTAAGCCTTTCCAGCATGTAGAGCAAAAAAAAAAAAAAAAAAAAAAAAAAAAAAAAAAAACAACAAAAAAAAAACTATATTTTCAAGTCAAATCCAACCCCACCAGTTTAGAAAAGATTTATTGTGATGTTAATAGGATCTATTTAAAGTTTTATACCTAATTTTATATTTCTAATGTTCCTTTAAGAGAGCCTCCAAAATTGTATAGGCTTCAAATCCCATAAAAATGTATGTAGCCAGTACTCCTGCATTCCAGTATAGGATCTTCCTCACGTTCAACAATTTCATATTAGACATCTGCCTTTTAACACAGAGAAAACTCTGATTCCCAGAAAGATCAATATAATAACTCACTTGCTTTATGCTATATACAGAATAGTTTCAGAACTATGATACTAATAGCAATACTACAACAAAACAGCTGAGTAAACTTTAAGATTTTATTGCCATTCTACCCTTCAAACGTTTTCCCCAAAGAGTATGCTTAATTACTTGAATTAAATTTTACTTTGTGTGATTGTGTTATCAATTTAATAACATATTAGCTTCATTTGTATGTGTTTATGTTTAATTTTATAGTTTTTTTATTCTCTTAACTTAATTATTCTGATTATGTAAAATATTGACATGACCCCAAACTCAAAATGATAAAAATAGGAATATCTCACACCTCTCCTTATTCCCTCCAATCTGTTCCTACCCATCTTTAGGCCACTGCTCAATGTCACATTATCCCTAACTACTCCTGAGAGGAAGAGCAACCATTTTGCCTTGTTTCTCTTTGCTATACTCAAATAACTTGCTTTATTTTCGTTAATACTACCTCTCACTCCATGGCATAATTATGTATATTTTATTATCTGTCTCCATGACAGTACTTTGTTTCATTCACTGCTGTATCCCAAGCACTTAGGATAGTCCCTTGCCTAATAGGCACTCAAAACATGTTTGTTGTATGAATTGCATGGATGACATTTTTATTTATACAGATGGGAACCACCCTATACAGATTGTTGCAAAGCTTACCTTTTTCACACAATACCTCCTGGTGATCATTCCATGTATGTTGCTCCTTAATTTTTAAATGGCTGCATAATATTTCATGGTAGGGCCATACATTATTTAACCTGTCCTTTATTGAATGGTATCTAGGTTGTTTTCAATCCTTTGCTACTACCGACACTGCTATAATGAATGTCCTTTTACATATAGTTATGTTCACTTTTATATTTAGTATATTTCAAATATTAATATTCAACAAAAATTGGTGTTTAATGAAGAAAAGTAGATCTGTTTTAAAGAATAAACATGATTTCAAAGACATTTCCTACTTATGCTAACTTTTTTTAGATTAAGTTATTTAGTTATAGAAGTACATATGGGTTTCATGCATTTTAAATTATAGTGTACACGGGTTCCAATGCTTGTGAAGAATAGAATTAAATGATTTCTATGGTCCTATATTAGTCAAATAACTTTATGCTACTCTATGTTCTTTTGGCTCTTAGAGAATACACTAGGCTTGTTTCAATATTCTTTTCCCTTGTCTTTTAAACTGTTAATGTAGAAAATGATAGAAGTTATTTGAAATGGAGCATTTATATCTACATTTAGTGTTATGTATTTTTAATGTACCCAGATGTGTATGGCTACATTAAAATATTATAAATTTTAGTTTTAGAAACAGTGGAATAGAAAATATTCTCAATTCTCTATTGAAGGCAACATTCTTTACTCAATTAATTTGATTTAGATATGAAAATACCTTTCTGTGCTCGCTTCGGCAGCACATATACTAAAATTGGAACGGTACAGAGAAGATTAGCATGGCCCCTGCGCAAGGATGACATGCAAATTCGTGAAGCGTTCCATATTTAAAAAAAAAAAAAAAAGTACCTTTCTGTGAATAATTGAAAAAGACTAAATTAGGG